>NC_056728.1:1806079458-1806189458 GCF_019279795.1 Protopterus annectens
TGCAAATAATAAGGGGAATGCAAGTATATGACATTAAAATTGAGTACCTGGATATATACTCCTTCAATAAACCATATGACATTTTCAGCTGCACTCACTTCAGAATTACAAACAAAGTTAAAAAAAAGATGTAGTAAGATGGGACAGCTTTAAATCTGCCATTTCGGCTTGGGCATCAGGTGTTAGGATGGACATATTCCTCAGTATAAGAATACTTTAAACAGCCAACATAATAACTATTAAATATTTTTGAGGTATAAAATCCTTCTTATTGTTAACCTTGATAGGTTTCAGTAGATGAAATATAAGTTCTTGTGTAGATGACGTTTAATGATGTTTTTAGGAACTATTATCTAATTTCCTTATTGAGCAAGTGTCTTCAGATCACCGATTACTCCAAATTTGACCCACAACAGGCTGAAAGTTAACAATAGCATCCTGGTAGATCAAGGTCATAACTCTAAATCACTTATCTGTTACTCTAAATCACTTATCTGTTACCCTAAATCACTTATCTGTCACTCTAAATCACTTATCCGTTGAAACCAGCTGAACCCCTTCAAAGTAATATCCCAAACATCTTATGTAAAGTAGTTTCAAATACCCAGTTTAGGATCAGAGAAGTAAAATTAAGTATCTTGCAACAACTCATGGAAAATCCAAATGACAAGCTTAACTCAGAGGACATTCAACTATCCATCTTTCAAAAACACTCACTTTTAACAGTGTACAAGTATGACTTTGCCATTGAAAGCAAACTTGTTTCCACTAAGGAAATCCTAGTATGGCTAAAATAAGAATTTCACTCAATAAAGTATCATCTAATACTCACATCAGTCAAGATAAACTTAACTCCCATCAAAATGGTTAAATACCAGCATTACTTTCCATACAATACCCAGAATGTGCCATTTACATTTATCATGAGACTCAAACAAAAACAGAAAATTCTAACTTCTGGAACAAACACAATTAGAAATGAGGGATACATCAAAGTACCCTAGGTACTAGATAGGTGTAAGGATGTGCATCCAATCTATTTTCTTTCTCTAGGTTTTTACACCCAGTTCATAATTCATGGCAGTGCTTATTTCATACCAGTGCTAATTATGTATTATCTCCAGGTGCTTCAGTTTCTACCCACATCCTAAGATATACTGTAGGTAAGTTTCTAATCTTCCAAATTGCCTGTAGGCAAATGTGTTTTTTTGTGAATGATTTGTTCTCTGTATACTCTGATGGAATGATATCCTGTCTAGGATTCATTTGTCAGCATTGCACTTACTGTGTACCAGCAAAGGTGCCTGCTTCCCTGCTCTGAACTTGATTAAACGGGTAATCAGAGGCTAAGTGACTGACTAATCCACTGAATTGATTCAATTAATTAATTAATTAATTTTAATTATAACTTATTTTCTGTTTTCATATCTATTAGGAAATAATGAATATATAAATGTGACATTGTAGAAATAAATGCAACATACAAACAGATGTTATTAGTAGTATAACATACTATACAAACTTTTGAACCAATATATTATCACAAAATGGGTGCAACTATAACCTCATCACCTCGCAATAAAACTACTGCAACAAAATAGCATAGCTTCTTAACTGTACTAAAAGTGTGAAGTCACATAATTCATTATTTAACACAAACATAAATACACAACATATACCACATTTCCACAACATAGAGATGCTCTGGGCCTTCTGCTCAGCCTGGTTATAAACTGTTAGGGTTGTCCCATGGTATAAAGAATCTGTTCATCTACCTTATCAGGCCTAGTTGTAAAGTGTGATGATCCAGATAGTACAGACTCTTCCACCTGACTACAGCCAGAGTTTGACCCACAGCCACTAGATTAAGCACCACTTCACTCACTTGGTTTGGGTAAAATTTCAATGAGAAATGGTGACCCATAACTCAGGAGGATATCTCTTTACTGTTCAGATTTTGGAGGTCTGTCCTTATTTTTTCTCAGACTTTTGTAATATCCCTGTTTAATTTGTAAATTATTTTGAGAAGTTCTATTTTAATTGTACCAATATTTTAGAAATGCACTAATTTAGGCTCTATTCCCTATTGATTGATTGATTGATTGATTGATTGATTGATTGATTGATTAATTGATTTAGCATTGACCCTAACTCTTGAGGTAAAAGTGGAGAGAAATTTACAGCGGGCAATGACTTAGCCTCTCTAAGTCAAGTGCACAAGAGAACACACCCAGAAGTTGTGTTTTGAGGCTGATAGAGGGACTGCACAGGTACCCATGTGGACTGAACAGGTACCCATGCCATCAATGTGGCCATGTACATTATCCATTGTGTACATGAAACAACATTTTTCTTAAGCAGATTTGTGAGTGCTTATTTAAATCTTAATACCCATTGCTTGAATCTGTAGGCCCAATATCCTAAAGTTCGCTATCTCCACAAAACTCTTTAAATTCACATTACAGTTAACATGGATAAAATTCACCTCCTTCAAGATTACAGTCTGATAAATGTTGATAGATATGGACTGTGTTTTGCACTTTAATTATTTAATAGGAATTTGGTAATCATGTAATCAAGACTACAATGTGGCTGAACTCCCTCATAAAATCCTCCAAAGATAGTTACAAAAATAAAATTGCCACTGACTCTAAAGACAACCACAAAGCATTCTATAGCTATAGAATCTCAATGGCAACACTCAGATCTGCTCTAAGTTACAGCACAATGACACTAAATATACAGAACCAACTGATATTGCCAACATCCTGGCAGATATAATGGAAACTACCACAAGAGTGCATACTGGAGGATGGGCATGATGACTTGTGGATGTCAGCTTGCTGCAGAAGTGAAAAACTGATCAGTGAGGTCCACCCATTGCAATCCCACCCAGACAGTGTTATCAGATCTGGGCACAGAAAGAACTAATATGTAAAATCACTCCTGACAAGCAATATGATGTTCTCTCCTCAATAACTCCAATCATTACTGAAGTTAGCCTACGGGAAGCCAGAAGGGCTAGTTAGAACTGGGAAATGAGGTCACCAGTAGTCATCTGTATGAAGCAAAAATTACCCAAAAATCCATTCACCAAAGCTTTGCAATCATTATTTGGAGCTCTAAAGAACAAACGCCAATTATCTGTGAATATAAACAGCTTTATTTTTTTCTCACAGATAGTTTTATGACCTAATCACTTCCATATTTCTGAAGGCACTAGTTAACCTAACTAAAATCCAAAAATACAACTTGGCCTTGATGAAATATGACCTATATTAGTTGATAACTTCTCAGGACAGAAGTGATTTTTTTCCATGTTTTAAATGTACATTGATTAAGAAGACCCTCAATGAACCAGACACATCTTTCTATAATTGCATTATCCTGAAAATCTTTATCACAGCAGCATCAACTTGTTTTTAAAGAATTATGTGTTTTTCCACTGGAATCTCACTGAGACTCAATGTCTCCCCAATAGAGACCCTCCCAATGACTTGGGATACCTCTGGTTCAGTTATGGTGACAACAAACTTCTGAGAATCATTGCATATGTGAAGCTTCCTGTATTTCCCACTCTAATGGTTACAACAGTGAAAGGTTGCATAAAATCCACAAACGTCATTGACTTCCTCTCACCTGACAGTTATTCCCCTTCTTCTTGCAACTTTCATAACAACTTTTCTGTTTTTAATTATTCTCTTTAAATCATGTCAAACTGTTTTTCACATCTTACCTCAAAGCCCCAGGCCTATGAGGCTACTGTTTCAGCTATCTGATTGCTGAAACCTTTAATAAGTTGTTTACCCTCCTTATTCTTTAACTAGATCTGAATCTATACCAAATGTACCTCGGTCTCCTCCATTTCCACCCTCTCCTGCTGAGACTTAAACATCTTCTTCAGACCCACCATATGTATTGTGCAGTAAGCCTTTACCTGAAATACTGAGTCATTTCACCACACAAAATCAGCACAGAGCTCGAAGTATGAAGACATAACTAATACAAGTTTGCCTGTTTCAGTAAAGTTTATGTTTCCTGATCATGAAATATGCAAATATCATCTCTCCACTGAAGCATGAATGAATGCTCATTGACAGGAGGCATATAATAACTTTGTGCTATGTCAGTGCACATGGAATAATATCTGCAGCCACCCCTCCATTCATACAGTCCTAGAAAATGAACAATAATAATCTGCCATGACTGAATACTGATGAAGAAAAATAGGTCAGACTAGAATAGTTGTGAATTAAATCAAACATGTCATTTTTGTAACATTATCTTCCTCAACAGCTTCTAATCCTTAATATTCAGTTCCATTCTGACTAGAAATCAGAGCAATCTAAGGCAGAATCTTTGACCACATTGAAGCAAGTGAACTGTTATCTGTTTTATGCTTCTTTCCCTCTGCAACTGCCAATCATCAGCACCACTCCCAAGGGTAGTGGGACAATTCATCCATCCCATTTAAAATTAGCTCTCACAGATAAATTTCAGTTAGCAAGAGGCCACTGGAGACGGTAATCATGAAAACTACCATGGAGGGTATTTGTTCCAGTTTTAGCTAGCATTTTTTTATGTGCACAGGTTGTGACAAAGCTGATCAGGTGCACAAATTTCTCTAAGCCACATCACTAATGCCCCAAAGCTTCAGAGAAAATGTTTTGCTATTGTACTTAGCTCTGCCACTGGTGGATGACAAATGCATTTCCATCTCCAGAAGGCTGTGCTATACCTTCTCACTAACATTTTCATGTTTCCATGCACACAACTTATGAAGGTTTCCACAAATAGCTTGGCTGTGCCAGTCACATGACCCATGACCATCATGCTGTTTATCTTGCAGCTGGCCTCCAATGTGTGCCAGCATTGCCCCCAGGATGATCAACCAGATGTCTGCCATTCATTCCTGAGTTATGTGGGTCATAGTTAGGTTTTTCTCCCTCTTTGCTATGGAGCTGACTACTGAACTGTTATTTCTGTTCAATATTTGAATCTGTTGTCACAAAAAGGCAAAGAACAAGGATTACACACATGCGGACAGTAGAATCACAGCATAACTGCACTCTTTGCTGTGGTTAGAAATGTATCCAGCAATCATTGACCTCCTCTGTGATGTCTGTGCTCCACTAAATTCCAGATTAACTTTACATGAAGCAGAAAAACACTCCCCATTAACATTTTAACTAAGCTATATATCATATGTTCTGTCCATTTGCCAGAAGCATTTACTAAGGGCCTCATTCTGTTTGTTTTTGGATAACGTCGACACCTGCTCCTGCTTTCTGAATAAATACGTTAGCATTATGACACTTTGGTGCATTATTACTTCCCCTAGTATTCCCTGTTAAGAACTTAAAGGACAATACTACTCCTACAAAACTGTTAATACTCAGGTCCTCTGCTTCTAAACAGTACTTATCTGCACTGCTCTGGGGTTGGAAAAGTAAATCTGCCTGTGGCTGCTGGCTGTAATCACAATCCTATCAATCCAACTAATATTCCCATAGCAGTTATCACCAAAGTCCCTACTAGATACTACCAATTTAACAGTTTAACGCCCCAAAGAAAGAAGCATAACAGGAAACAATAAATATATTTAAACCACACTTCAAATTGAGCAATGAAATGAATCTCAAAATTTTTAGTACCTTGAAAACAGTCACCTCCAAGAGCATCGGGGATACGCATAGCACTACCTAACCCAGTTACAGTTACACCCTGTGACACAGAATGACAATACTGCCAGTTTTATCCATTAAATTCTACTTTAGGGATCCTCTCATTATCATGGAGACCACATCCACATATTTAAATGACAGTCATTACTCTGCTCCTTTTTCCTGCCATACTCATGTGGGGATCTGTTTTGATTGCTAATTCATAATATTATTCTCAGAATAGTGCCATTTAGTAAATAAAAAAGATAAATTGCACTTATACACAAACAAAGGTCAAGAAATCAACGGTTTTATTAAAACAAAATCAAAACAAGCCACCTTAAAACTTGGATGCCCATTTAAACTAATACAAATGCTGCAAGTAATTCATTTTAAGGCATTTAGAAAGCACCCTTTAAAACATTTTAATTTGTTCATTGTTTATGACATTCAAGAGGAGGAGAGAATGGTTTTAAAATGCAATTTGTGCTATTAACTGTTTGTCTGGTGAAGTCTCTCTGTCATTAAAGAAATGAAAGTTTTTTTTCTTTTTTTTTTTCTTAATAAGAGTTTGAGTCCCGGAGCTTTGCACATGTATAAATGCAAAAAAAATGTGTATAAGTTCATAGGTAAGTATTAGGCTAGCTGGGCTTGTGAACCATTTTAAACCTAGCCAGTTTCCCTTTTGGTGCTTGAATTAAGCAATGCCACTTAATGTTAAATTGGCTTACCCATCCCATGATCAATAATTATCCATAGTAAGAATAACTGGTGTCAAACCAGAGAAAATTTGAGGGAACTTATCTATGGGAAAAAGCATCTAGGAGCTGTCTTTATCCATTAGTAGTACACTTGCTTTCCATTTTAATTGTATTTGTACATGGAGTGGTGTTTCATTGTAAAGCAGTCCAATATAGAACAATATTTCTGCTGTGTTTATCTCCTTTCCTACTTGCTCTTCAGTCCTATCACTGCTTACTTTTTTCCATGAGGCTACTCACTTCTGACTCTTCTCTCTTGTCTGAGCTATTATGAGAATTTGCAGCAGCTGTCTTGTGGCCACTTTCTTTGGCAGATACATGAGGCTATATATACCTCCTTGATTATATGATGTGCACTACTTAAACTAATAGCCTGTGTGAGGTGGTGGGTTTTTTGACCCACAGCAAATGTTCCTGGTAGTGTACTCCGACAGGCATTCTGATGCACCTCTTGGATTTCCTCTTCATCTTTTTGTGCTGCAGTCCTCAAGCCACTCAATAGGAGGCAAATTAGTTTGTGTAGAAAAGCCATAGCTTTATTTGCTGAAATAAAATGTTGGTTGATGCTCTGATATTTGATTGTAAGTATGGTCGGGTATCTTACCTGCATTTGTATACATCTTCTTTAACAGAACTACTGAATTTCTTCAACAGCTTCCCAAATAAATTAGTACTTTCAAGGAATAATTTAGATACATACTTTAGATACATACTCCCTGTGCAGCCGTTAAACTGATTTATGTTCTCAGTTACATTTCAAAAACCTATTCATGTAGTGGCATAGTTAAGGACATTCAGCATTATCTGTCATCATGGTCTGTCTTGGATGGTTGCTTAGAGGGAGGTTTCATTGTCTGTTGTACTCTGCCATTTGTATATTAGTGAGCTGAAGGCAACCTATAGGTTTCCATGAAAAGTGTGTTTGACCCTGAAACATACCTCTCACCTGTCCAGATTTTTGCAGAATGTCCACATTTTTTACTGATATTTTTGGTCTGTTTTTCATAAAATTGCAGTTTTCTGGAAAATCACTGGCAAATAATTGAGGACTGAAGTCAAAAAATAATGACAGACATTTGATTTTCAGGCTTCATATCCCTCAGAAAATTCATGCTAATGCAAAGCCTGTTAATCTGTCAACATTCAAAGTTTTTAAGAACAATATTTAAAAAGTCTCCTTATTTTTGGGTCTTTGTCCCCCCATTATTTGTGTCTTTCCCCAGATTTCTTGCTCTAAGCAGTTGAGAAGTATGCCCTCAAAGCCCTTTCCAAGGATTACTATCAAGGCCCTTTCCAAGGATCACTAGCACAAGGTTATTTTGCCCCTGACAGAGTCATCTTCTTTTAGCTACAACTATCTTATCTTGTTGCTGGTCCTCAGTGAGTACTAAGGGATCATGATTTTTTGGAGGCTTGCTCTGGCATGACTATTTTAATGAGAGCAGCCTTAACCATGTAATTCTAGATCTTTTATCTATTACTGAATGCAAATCACTATCTCAGATGCTTCCTCTGCAAGCAGTTATGATTTCACAATCTGCTACAGCATGCAGCTTGGCAGATCATTGCACCTCAGATTCTTTTGAGTGACTCAAGATGAAATGTATTGGCATACTGTAGCCTTTTACCAGTCATTTGCCCCAACCTTGCTGTTAATTGTGTGGGATAAAATTGAAAAGTTTTATTTTTTACAACCCCCCCCCCCCCCCAGCCTCTGTAGCATAAAACTTATCCAGTCACCATGTTATTGCAAGCTTCCACCCTGACAACTTTTTTCAAAATGATCAGTCTATAAAGTAGGCTTGACATACCTAATAATAAAAGACACATCACAAATATACTCAACTTATTTGAAAATTATGACCTGATAAGTTAACCTGTTTCAAATTAGTATCCAAAACCTCATAGTGGTCTTAATGGCAATAATATCATATATAAATACCTTGTCAGATATGGCATCACTAGTGGTCAGATTTCTCATAAAGCTTGGGCAGATACAAACAATTAGATATTGAGAGTTGCCTGAATGGATACAAAAATGTTAAAATGTATTTACCAACCTTTCTGGCATCTGAAAAGAAAGTATTCAGTTTGTAAAAGTTGTGTGGTGCAATCATTTGTCTGACAGATGTCTATTCAACTGACTCTAATGCTATACCCATCTGTTATCCCAGTTGGTAGCAAAAAAACTAAAAAGGAAAATCCTTAATGGCTTCATGTCCTGTAATGTTTAACTTAATATTTGCAGATATTTTAGCTTCAGTATATGCTATAGGTGTAAACCTTTTTTTTGTATTTTTGATTGATACTATGCTGAATAAACTTGAGTGATGGAAAAAAGTACTGCAGAGAAAAAAGAATATTGGCATTAGTAGTGTGCTATTTACTTGATAGATGTATACTATGCAGTGAATAAGTATGTGCCGCAGATTTAATTTACAGTAGAATTTCATGCCAAGATGCCTTCTCAGATAAACATATATATGACATATATTTAAAAGGAGAAATCCATTAATTCGCTCAGAGTGCGTATGCTTTCTGCATTAAAGTACTAGTTAGTAGAAGGTGTCAGAACAACAGGTCATTTTCAAAAATGGAAGTGTATAGACATCAAGGTATTAATAGTCAAAGAAGTAGAAAAGGAGAAACAGGGAAGGGAATATAAATGGAAGTTATACAAGGAATGAGGGATTATTGGAGAACTGGAGCACATGGTGAGGGTCTAGTTTACCCATAGATTTAAATGTCAGTAATGTGCTGTATAGGTCTTGCCATCTCCTGTTCTCATGGTTTCAAGGTTCTGGATCTTTGTTTCTGTTAACTCCACAGAGGTTTTTTTCACTCAGTTTCCTCAGCACAAGTAAAACTTATTTATGGCACATTTAGCTTCAATGAACAATAGTAGTATTGAGGTGACAAAAATAAAGTATTTTAAACAGACAAACTGAGCTCATTTTATACCTAATCAGCACTGCAAATAGACCTGCCTAGAAGTCATATGTTGGCAAGCTCAGCATGACTGTACTTAATTTGGCTTTAATTCTGCAAGAGTGTTACTTGTAATCTTTTCATTTTGACAAGTTAGAACAATTGTTTGCATTTGGTTGAGAAACATATTCAACCAGTAAGTAAATCCTAAGTGGCAATTTCCATTTAAAGGCATGACAGTGCAAGCTTTTTCATCTTACACAATGCCTACTTGACTGAATGCATGTTGAATGACAACTAACCAGTGGAGCCGAAGATGCCTCACCTGAGGTCTGTAAGCCCATGGAATGCAGGGAATTTGTTGATTTTCCTGCCAAGCCCATGTTGGAAGTAATTACACATACACTGAAGAATGAATATCAGGCTAGCAAAGGAAGTAAATGCACTTTAAAGATTACATATCCTTTACAATGTTTGTAATTACCACTGCCATCATACTTTATTTCCCTTATTGAATAGCTACCACTGTCATAAATTTATAATTTCCCCAGGATTACCAATCCCTTGATATCTCTCCATTAAAAAAACAACAACAAAAAAAAAACATTTTCACAAAGTATGTTAATGTGTTAACCATTTGGTCACAGTTATATCATGGCATGAGTGTCAGGCCACAAAAGTCATTTTGGTGGCCCAAATCAGCACTGTCTGAAGTGGTATTTTCCTGCAATAATCAGAAAACTGAGTTTGACTATTGTACTTTCTGCAGAAGTACATCCTGCATGATGTACATTTGTCACAATTCATATATGTCTTATAGTATTAAAAATATGCCATTTCCAGCGAAATACTGGAATCAACATACAGGATGAAATTCCTACAAAAAATGCAATGCATGAAGTTGAATATATTAGGAAACAATTTGTATAACATACTTTACTACATTCAGGAACCCAAACCCACACAAACAAAATCAAGAAACCAACACAGAAACTCAGAAATGACTTTCTGTGTTTATGGACCATCCATTCCCCACTCAAGGAGTTTTGCCCCCTTATCTAGTCCCCTTTCTGTTCATCCAGGTTCACTGAATTGTATACTTAAGAAGAAAACAAGGTTGCAACATTTTGCTATGGCTTCTTGGTTTCACTTGTGCAACATTTATGACCTGCTGATCCTTATTTGTAAGCCCAACATCATTTGCTAAAGAGTACAATCACCTAAACACATTGATGACACCCTGAGGTTAAACAAAAGGGAAAAAAATGTTTGGTGTGTTGTGGATAGAGAATCAGGGGTATGAGATACAGCTTTAGCCATAGTACTACTACCTTTGTCCCACTTGGATGATGTAAATATATCCCTGCTAGGGAAACAGCTGACTTAGTGGTTTTCAAACTTACTGTATCAGACACTGCCCTCTTCTGGCTGTTGTGTATTCTGTTCCTTAACTTGAAAGGTGCTATCGGTCTTAGAAATACACTCATATTTAATTATATTTTAAATTCACTATTCCAAGTTAAATGTAATATGCCGCCACATAGTTAAGCCTTAAAACATTTCATATTCAAAGTCTACTGTATCTGAAAGAGCTAAATAAATATAGCTTCCTTTTTTTGGTCATTCCTTCTCAGAGTTTCAGATGTGTAAAGCGAGGATGACAATATCCAAGATAGGCACCTGATATATATGAAGATTTTCTTCCTAAGGAGTACACATATCAATTCATAACCAGTATTGTCTCTCCTGGAATCTTCTCCATTTGTGCCTGTCTCTCTCAGTTTCAGTTTAACCATGCTCTGCCTTCCCCACATACTACTCAACATGTTAGCCCAAAAATAAAGGGGGAAAGGCACAAAATGAGGGACAGATTTTGAGTATTGGTCATATTAACTTATAAAGTTGCTACAATAATAGATATTGTATTAGTATGCATTTTTAGAAGGATATGAAGTCTGAAACTTAAATGCTTGCCATTATTTAATGACATTAACCCTAATGATTTGTCATGAAAACACAAATTTTATGAGGGCAACCCAAAATATGAGACAAAAATGTGGACAGTATGTAAAATTTTGGACACTTATGAGGTATGCTTTTCCACAATTATAACTTGTACTAGACAAATTGACAATGCATAGATAATATGTATAATTTATATAGCCGTTACTGCCATTATTTTGTATGCACATTGCTAGTTAAAGAAAACTGTGTTTTCAGATCTGATATTCCCCGCAGTTACTATATTAATTCTACACATTAGTATATTTATATTAAGCTAGTCTACATAATCTGTAGGATTCAGAAAATCACTTATGTGGTCACATAAATGCAAAACTAGTACAGACAAAGTAGTGCAATGTAGAAGAGTGAATCTGCAAGATCAGGTTAAGCTAACTGAGGTCATTACTTATGAAAATCCTATGGGTCACATAATGACCAGCATTTTATGATATAGGTCACAATGAGCCCAGTAGCATGCATGTAGCATGTTCACAAAAATGTGCACTCACACACAAAGACCAATTGCTAAGAACACAGCAGAAAATGCTGATAAGACCTACATAGCAAAGTTCATATTGTGTAACTATAAATTGAAAGAATATGGGTGAATAGGACAGTAAAAGGGGGAAGAAGAAGCAGAAAACACACAGAAGGACAAGGGGAAGTGAAGAGTCAGTTAGGGTGAAGAAACAAGAATATTTTTTTTTGTTGGACAGATGCCTATTTTTAAGTTTCTCAGGAATGTTAGAGGGGATATGTATCAAAGGGAAGATGTGAACAAGAAAGAGGGCATAGGAATGATAGAAGGATAGACATGCAAACACAAAGTACACAGGAAGATCAATTGGTGAGGTGCTGATATAAATGGGATGGGGAACACAAAGGAGGAACATAGATAGAGAGCAAGTGGTGCTGTGGTGGACTGGACTACAAACTGGGGAGGGAAGTGAAACTGCCACCCTGTCCAGTGCCACCCCAGTCACTTCATGACAACATTTACAACTGGTCCAGACAGTGTAGGTCTGCTGGTCAGGACCAATCAGCTAGGTGACTCTTTCAGTTTCATAGGAATGGACTCCAGGCAGCCAAAGTTTGTGTCCTCAAAGGCCATCACCAGACCCTTCAGCTTCTGACAGATGACATACTGTGATTAACCAATAATACACCTAATGGGACATCTACATGCACACTGGAGACAGACCACCAAATGTCACCAGGAAACTCACCAGGTTTCTTCCTCTCAGTAGGTCGCCTATGTCAACTTGCAAAGGTGTAGACCTGCAGATGGCTGGAGACCCAGTAGGCAATAACAAAGGCAGATGGATGATGTAAGAGGTCATCACAGCATCGCATCCACAGTCATATTAGAAACTGCATAAAATGTGACTATCAATGGACAGAAATAAAACAGCAAGGCAACAAATAAAATAGAACAAAGGCAGCAATAAACAGGGAGTCACAAAAAAAAATGAAATTATCACTAATGTATACTACATTGTTTCTCATAGCAGTTCCAGATGGAGTAAAATGCTGTTAACCATGCAATGGCAAGCAAAATACAACAAACTAGCAAGAGCAAATCAGTACTACACCAGTAAGTTCAACACAAAAGCCCAAATTAAATGCTGCCTAACCAGTCCCCCAGTGTATTGCATGCAAAAGACTAGTCAAAAGAGCCACTGAAACTAGATGGAAGAACCACAGGAGCCACATACTGTGCCCAAATGAGCTACAATCAGGTGGTAGGATTGGCTTATTGGATGGTTCCATGTGACACAGTCACAGAAGCCATAATGTCATAAACACAGATATCAAATACCAAATAGCAGTAAAGTAACATGAAATAGGACAGCCTAAATTCCATCCAGCAGCCTGTCTGATGCATGTCCATGATATTCCTGATGTAGTTCTTACTGACAGGTTTTAAATGGACTGTGCAAGAAGAATGCTGGGTATGCAGACCATGGAGCCATATAAGAATGGCAGTGGTACGGCTATGGGTGTGGCAAAATTAGAAGCAAGCACTCAGGTACAATGTAGAGCATGACACCCAGGATGGTTGTGGAACACCCACTACCAGGCCTGTCATCATTACCATGCCACTGGTGGCAATCCTGGGATGTAGAATGGGTGGTGGAACACTTCATCTTAAATTGGTAAAGTGTGTGCTCCACTAAGCATTATGATATTTTAAACTAAGTAGCAGCACTGCAAGCATAGATAACACTGCATGTATTTAAACATAACATCAATAGCTTAAATGTACCCATTCACCTGCAGAGTCTTGGCAGATGACTCTGACAAGTTATCTTGTTGCCCTCCTTCTCATAAGAAGCTGGAGAGCAGAAAAGAAAAAATGATGTCCATGATTCAAATGTCCTGCATGTGGTTGAACACTTATGCCTAAATAATCACAAGTAGCCACCTGTTATTACTACCTAGTATAAATGTCTGGTGCACTTCCTCTAGACTCCTCTACCAGCTGGCTATGTAGGTCTGGAACATGTCACTCGCTTGACAGCAAATTCAGCAACTGTTATTTTAAGAAAATGTTTCACTGAAAGCGCAATCACTGACAATGGAGAAATCCCTTTTCTCCTCTGTTGTCCAACCTCAAGGTAGGTAAATATAACTTTGGGGAACATGGAAGTGTCCCCCAACATGAGAAAGGTGTTAAGGGGGACTTGTTCCTCTGAAAAAGAAGATTGCCTCCAGAGTTTGATCCAGCAACACGATTCCTGGAGGTCATGGTGCTGTCCATGGCATCATTCTCCATGTTTATGAAGCAGTTCTAGTCATCTAATTTGCATTAGGGACCCTCATAAGTGCCCCCCAGCAGGTTCTCCCAATGGTCCCTGTGCAGAAAGTACACTGGAAGGTTTTGATTGGGCTCTGTAGTACATTATCACAGTGTTTTACAGATTAAAGATGGTGTATCATATGATGGGGTCAGGCAACAGGCCATATGCAGGTGTGGGGATTGACTGACATAAAGAAAGTCTTTTTGGTGGGCTCCATAATCACCTGCAAGTAGCTTTTTGAGGAACAGAGTGTGTGACAATGATGGATGCCTGTAATTGGGTCTTAGGTGTGGGCAGCAGTGATCCACCTAGGTAGTGACTGTGTGAGGCATATTAAAACCATGTTATGCAGCAAAGACAGAAAAGGATTGTGCTGCAATGCATATTGTGAGAGTATTTTTATTATATATGGAACACAGTTGTCAGCATGAGGTGGGACAAGAACACAGGTTAACTGATACTGGGTTGTCATACAAATGTGTAGCAAGTGTTAGCCATGCTTTAGTGGGCAAAAGTATGCATAGGCATTGGACAGGGTACATGACCCTACAGAGTTCAGCCTCTTGCTGCCCTACTAGTACATTATGAGGCCTTGTCCTGTGGTCAATGTGTTGTTGTAGGGGCTTCACCTAACAGTGGCACAGATAAAAGTTGGTTATGTGCACACCAAAGCAGGTGCTGCATATGAAATATCTCTGACCAGAGCACTATATTCACAATTACAGGTCGTGACACCATATGAGTCAAAAGAATGAAAGCACCATGAAAAATTCTTCCAGATAGAGACAAAAGGACTGTTCTAGGTGAACTATGGGCATGGCCTGTGAGTACTATTGACAGATAAAGGAAACCAAACATGGCATGAGCTAGTGCTGGATGTGAATACTGTTGGTGGTCCAGTGAAGGGGCATTGGCAAGATTCTGCATGCTTGTCAGGAGGTCCGCATCACTACACCACAGTAGAAGGCCCTGGGCAAAGGTCTGCCATTACTAGCCACTTTGACTGCCAAAGAGGCATTACTGTTGTCTCTGCCTGGAGATACAGATTGACAATTGATAACTGGTAGATGTCTGGTGGTGCAAGCCAAGTCAGATGCACATTCCTGTGTCTCTGTTGGTGGTGCACCAAGATGGCATTACCTTATGTAAGTAATACAGTTTATGAGAACTCATGTGCCAACATGTGGATGATCATGAAAGCCATCTTTCCTCCGCAGAAACATCTAGAATGCAGACAGGCTGTCATACCACTTAAGTTACATATGTTTGCATTTTTCACATGGCAGTAAAGTGTAACATGAGTGCATCACTGGATGTGAAATTACCATGTATTTGTAATTCATATTTGGATGTTTCTCCATCTTTTTCATAGGTGCTGCAGATAGGAGATTCTTCACCATGAAGCATGACATGTCTGATGTCTATGGTGCACCAGCCACTGACAGTTATGCCGAGTTTATGGTGGCAGTTAGCAGTTACAGTGCCACTATCAGAAAGGGTGACTGAGGACAGCACATTGTCACCAATGTCCAGTGACACAGCTCTTTTGTTATGGAACCCAGTCCTACCTCAGTTTAACTCATGGATGGACAGGTCATGCCCAGCACACAGAAGGCACAGTTGTCCTTTCCTGTGCACCTGCAGTAGGTAATTGTGCTGCAACAGATCAAGAGGAAAGGGGTCAGGAGTGGTGGGGGTAATGGCTGTCACCACTAGGCCTCCTGGTCATTGTCAGAGATGGGGCCGCAATGGACACTACATAACAGATGTGAAAGGCAGTCTTCCTGAAAAGGATAAATGTTCCTACTGACATCACAGAGTTGATAAGAGTTCTATGCGACCTGTATGATGAATTAGATGAGGGCTAGCAATACATGGTCCACCACATTGGCATTTTGGACAGGCACCTGGATGCCTACACTAGGGCCAATGCCATTCTGTGGACATCACTTACCTACCTCCTCTGTGAGGTGAACCCAGAGGTCAGGCAGGCCATATTCATGTACTAGCTCTTTCACATCACCCACCAGTGAGATGTCAGGTAATACATAGTGTCATGCCCACAGAGACATGGAGCATGTGGCAGTTGAGAGTTTGGGACATGGGTAGGCAGTCTCTATCTCATGGTTTGCAGTTATTCCTGCCTGTGGGTGTTGTTCCCAGCGCTAGCTTTGCTCAGGATGCAACTATGGCTGAGGATGTTCATCGCCTGCATCCTTCACACTTGAGTTCCAACAACACCTGTTACACACCTGCCAGAGCCATATTAGCTGGCACATATTCTGAACATATAGCAACTACATCTGGGTACCTATCCAGGTGCCGCCTTTTTGCCAGTGCCACAGTGTATTCTGCCTACCTCTAACTCATATTGTATCCTCTTCTGCCAGCCCATCATATGGATCCTCAGCTGGCACTTATCCTGATTCTAGCTGTGGCCTGTCTGGTATTCTGATGCAAATGCCATGCTCTAGCTGTCTTCTTAAACTCATGTTATGCAGCATCACTCAGACACTGAATATCTTGCTGCTGATCTGCACAGCATACTGTAGCACACCACTAGAGAAATCTAGGCAGCAAAAATGAGCCTTCATAGGACCAAAATGATGCTTGATGATGCTTCAGGTCTGCAACAGTGCACTGATGTATTGTATTTCAGCCATGCTCTATGGGTATTGTATGATAATCATTAGAAATGAATCCAGGGTATATCTGGCATCTAGTATCACCAGTAATGTCCCCATAGGAAGTCACCTTGCACAAACTGCAGTTAGATGTCAGATATGTGCCAGACCTGAAATTGTGGAAACTTCCCGGATGGTACACAGAAATATTATATATAATAGCCTGTGCCTTACACACCAGCAGACAGCTGGTAGTGTGGAAACCCTTTCATTTGAGGTACCATTGTTTATGTGGACCAGTTGGGTCTTGTTAGCTTTGTGGGTGGAGTCTGTAAATCCTAGCTCCACAGGGAAATGAGCTATTTCATAGAACACCTGCACTGTGTTGCTACTCCCTGCTGTGGTCTGTGAGAATTCTCATACACTCTTCCACATGTTGCATCACATCTAGGAATGAATGTGCTATTCACAAGGCAGATGCCTTAAATACATCCACAGTGTCCTCCAATAGTAAATGGAAGGACCCTGAGCTACACATAACATGATGCCCATAAGGACTGGTTTTCCATCCATCCCATGAGGTTACAGATGAGGAAGGCATGTCTCACAGATCCTGCATGTTGTCTCTGTCAATGTCACAGTGGTCTACTATGTCCCTGTCATGGGGTAATGGTACACTATGTGCAGTGAGATAGATCCCTTTGAGGCACAAAGGGTGATGTGGACTCTTAAGAGCAAAGCCTATAATATATGCTACTTTTCTAACAAAGAGGCTGTACCTAATGTCATAGCATGGTTTCCGTTCTTATTCACCAAAAATTATCTTTGTGCAAACTCACTAGCCGCTGCTACTTATCTTGCAATTTTTATGTTTCAAAATCACACTACCATACTGTTTACCCTCATTTACATCCACAACAAGATTCATTAGCATAATGTTGCTCATTTCTCTGTCGTTATATGGCCATTAGCATAAGCTGCCAACCACAGAATTTAGTCTGTTTGCACAATGGATATAGCTGTATCTCTGAATTTGCCCTGCTCTACACACTAGTATTCATCCTGCAAATGTGACTAAGGTAATGTGCTACTAATTTCTGAGTCTTAGCTACTGTTGCTACTTATAAGTATCATGTTTATATAATGTTACTAAGGATCATGTTTTGTTTTTCTGCACGGAATTTGTATTATGGCTCAATTAAATATCTGCCTTTTGCTTCAGCTGTGGCTGAAAAAAAAAGTCCATCTAAATTAGTCCCCTAACCTGGCTTAGAAGCAAAGAATAGATCATTGTTCTAATTCACTCTGCAAACAAATGCATCTTGTTTACAACTCTAAGCTCTGTTCTTTATAGAAATGTGTATAAAAATAAATATGTACTCAGTCTGAAAAGGGGTCCAAGACAATTTATCACATCCCTATTTATTAAAAATAGTACTCATCAAAACTGACACCTGTTAAAGTGGTACAAACCAGGTGTTCTTCCATAGGGCACAGACACTCACCACTCTGCATATGTGAGGAAGAAAGTACAGTTGTGTAAGAAGTCCTTTTACCATAATGTAGATGTCCAAATAGATCACTGTTGTAGCACCTTAAGCTACATAGGATGTCCTGCCATGGCTCACCCCCCCCCCCCCAAAAGCCTACCTACAAAGCGTTTATGACACCTGCCACCTACCATAACTGCTGCCTGCATCAGATTATAGGAAATAATAGGCAGCTGAGCTTACGGTACCATACTTCAGAGTTTTCTTGCCATGCAAGAAGGAATCATGAGCTTTATAAATTAGTCCCATGACCTAAAGAAACTAATGCCATTGCAACGTTAGCAGCAATGCAGAGTCAGGGCTTCAAAGTGTAGACACAGCTACTGCAGCAGCGGTTTACTCAAACATCTTCTGTTACGGTAAACACTTGCAAGACTGTCCTATGTTCCTTATTAGATCACTGTAGCAGTAGCCTAAGCTATAAGAGATGAATACCAAAGTTTAGAGAGCATGAGAGGAGAAAGATGGGTCAGAATCCATGAGCTCTTGAAGAACAGCCTCAACAAAGCCCATCCTGCTTCTAGAGTAGTTCAGTTCATAATGCTTGGGAAATGTGTGAACTGTAAAGTGTCTAACTCTAGTATACTTCTAGAGACCATCCCTTTCCAAAATGTGATGGAAGTAACCAAAGTCCAATTAGATTGAGCCCTGAATGTCTCTGGAAGTGATTGTTAGTGGTGGGCATAACAGATAGGTAATAGCTTGGGGCAATCACTTTGAAATAGTCTTTTTCCCCCTGTTTATACCTTCATTGGAAATAAACATCTGAATTCAGAAAGATTTGGTTCTATTAATATAGCATCTGAGTTGCCCAACAGCTGCTCTGGATAGTGCATTATCAGCATGATATGCACATTTTAAGGTATGCCTTATCACCTGAAAAACTGAAAAAAGAAGTGCAGAGATATTTTAGCCTCTGAGGTAGGAAAGAGAGTCAGCTACTAAATTCTGCACACTGTGAAAAGAGGCCAGGAAAGATCCATAAATATGAGCATAACTGTTCACAGTTCTAAAAGTCAAGGTGGAAGAAACATAAATCTTCCTAGCAAACCTCTCCAAAGCTCTACCCATTCTCAGAGGGTACTAGATTGGCAGCTGTAATATGTTTAGAAGAAGTAGGTTTTGATAAGGTAATCACCACTGGGTCTACTCTAGGATTAGAAAACAGATAACTCTGAGACCAGGGCACCTTATATAATTTATCATGCTTCCTCAGAAGAGAAGCCCTTATGTCGATGGACATACAACCTACCAAAAAAAAAAAAAAAAAACTTTGGCTCTAGATGATTGTCACTGTTGAAGTGACATCCTGACCCTGTGAGCAAAAATGGGAAAAAGGGGTTGTGGATTATTGGATGGATGAATGGATGGATGGATGGATGGATGGACGGACAGATGGACGGACGGACGGATGGATGGATGGATCGATGGATGGATGGATGGATGGATTACATTGAAATGCAAAGATAAATAAAGCCCCTCCCCCATTCCATGTCATCTTCATCTGTTGCTTCAGGGAGAATTAGCTCTGTGTACTAAGCATGCTTGTAACTGGTCTCCCCAAAGTCCATTGCTTTGCAATTCTTGCATCTAACCCCACCTGCTTTTGATTGGTTCAACTCTTGATTTGATTACCTCAATTAAAAGTGAATGTACCCATTAAATAACCATCACCATTACAATGCTGTCATTAGTTAACAGTCATTGCTGCTTTGAAGGTGTATGTTGATGTCAGATAAAATGATTAAGAGAGTAAGTGCCAGTATTATAGATTACACCAGATTGTGGTAAAGGATATTATAATCAATAGTCATCCTCTGGTCTGAGGCACTTAACATCTGAGATACATATGTATCTCACAAATTACTGTAGTATGCCATCAGAGAAGTAATGTTCTAGGTCTGATGCACTTAATAACATCTAAGATATTCAAGTATCTCACAATATACTCTAGTATACTATCAGAGAAATCATTTTCTATAGGCTTCTCCATGTCTCCTCAATAAACAAGAGCATACAAATCACTTGTTCACTTATGCTAGAACTAAGCAAGTGATTCCTGAGACTTATATACATTGTTTTGGTGAGTCTCTCTCTTTCCCAATGTTGAATGATTGTGGAATATCTATATATTACTTTCAAGGGGTGTAGGCAGCTTGCCCCACCAGGAAAGACTTCATTTAATTTTTTTTCTGTTTTATTACATGTAATTATCAGCTTCTGAGGAGCTGTAAGCAAGGAAGATACAAGACATCATGTTACATTCTCTCGTAACACAAGTGTTTCTACAATAAGCCACTTCAGATCTGTGCTATTCCGCAAGGAACTTCTAATTCATCTTTGTTTAGGTGCTTTTGCAAAAGCATTGTTAACAATGACATAAAAGATGAAAGAGTATATAGTAAATATATGTACCAACTTAATATTGATTATGAAGCCCATAATATAATAAAAAATGAGAACACAACTATAGCCAGAAAAAAAATGTATAAAGTAAAAGACATAAATATGTAAAACTGGACTGAAAGTTAAACTTGAGTCAGAGGTTGACTGAAGAAAACACAAGCTTGATTAACTCTAATCTCATCTAATCTACATCAGCGTAAACAAAAATGTCTTCAGAGATGTGTGGGAGCAGGCCAATCTGGCACTCTCCTGCAGCCACAGTATTATATTACTAGGTTCCACTGTTGCGGAGCCTGATACACAAAGGAATCATAGTCGGGGTTTCCAAACATACCTGTGGAAACACTAGCAGAACCTTGGAGGAGGGCAGTGTATGAACTTCCTCAGGTAAATGGGATGAAAGCTGTGTATGTTTAAATATACCACATCAGTAACTTAACGATAATATGAAAACATGCTAGCAGGCAGTGCATGATCCACAGAACATGTGTAATATGAAGGTAATGAGATAGTAATAAGATGAGTTAGCAAGAAGCATGACAACACAGTTTTATACTAGCTGCAAATTGTCAGGCTCAGTGTCAGGATGTCCCAGGAAAAAAGCATTATATTAGTGCAAGTGAGTTGAGACCAGCGCATGAACAGCTATTGAGAGATCAGCTTGAGGAATGAGTTGCTTAATCCTGGAAATACTGTGTTGATGGAAAGACAATGATTGATTGAACCACAGATGACATCTGTTTCCTGAGTATCAGACAGTTACCCAGGATCATGGCTAATTATGGACCTCAAACTTAAATCTATTGCCACTCTAGAAGATATATGATGGAGGTGGGGAGCAGAGATATCTCTCAAAGTAGCATGAACTGCCAAGGCCTCAGTTTTGGAAGTGTTAAACTTTAAAGCTTCAACTTATTAAGAATTAGCTGTTGATAAATGACAGCTGAATCAGCATCAGGGAATACATACATATTTTCCTGTTGGAAGAATGAGTAAATCTGGGTGTCAGCCACATAGCAGCGGTACACCAGTCCTGAAAGCATGGCCACCATGAAAAGATTGATCTCTGTGGCACAGCAGTGGAAGAATTTACCCAAACCTAAACCACCCTCTGATACCACCAACAAGTTATGAAGTAAACTACCTTAAGGCCATAGAAGAAATTATACAGTATGATTTGAACTGATCAATCAAGAATCCATTATCCACTGTGTCAAAAGTTGAAAAGTAATACAACAATGCAACATGATTAACACAGACCAAAAACACTGATCTCTAAATTCCAGATGTTTAAGAACCCACAATCATAGCATTAAATGCAGGACTGGACAGATGCTGTACATAGATGTTTTTTTTTCTCAGTAGCCTTACTTACAAAAGGAAGGTTAGAGCAGGGAAGATATTACTGAAGACACTGGAGTCCAAATATGTTATCCTGAGGAGTTCTGTAAAATAACCTTATTCAATGCAGTTGCAAAAGACAGACTTTAATGAGAATTTTAATACCTGATAACTTATTAGATCTAGAACACTCAGGCTACTTGAAGATGCATAGAAATACAAGGTTCCAACCTCCAAGCTGTAGAGCACATGCCTGAATTTATTGATAACAAGTCATTGTAACTTAGAACAGTAAACACCAATCAAGAGGAGTAATGCACCACACCAGCGAATAGGGCGCACTATCCAGAGGAGGAAAAGCTATCTGAATAATGGCAACCTTGTCAATAAAAAAATAAGTAGTCAGCTCACATTGATGCAAACACAAAGCTCTCTAGGTGATGAGGCAGGTGGGCTGCATAAACCTGTCCAGTTCCCAAGGAAGCTGGCCATTTAGCCACTGCTAATAACTGTTTGGGCAAACAACCTTTCTTCCTGCAAGAGCTCTCATTCTAGTGTGATGCAAAGTGCCACTGCAGATCAAGTTTGTTATTATAAAGACCAGCATGCATCCAGCAATGTTTCACATTCCACCCTTTGTGCCTCAAAAAGTGAAGTTCTTCATCATATAATGGCTTCCACTCTTTTATTAAGATACTGCCTATACAACTTGGAGGTAACATATCTAGTGCCAAAGATAATATATAGTATATTCAAGTACCATCACATTATGAATCAAAACACCATGCTGAAAAAGGAACTGGAGAAACAGAGGACAAAATCAGGAATGATATGAGTTGTGGTATGGCATTCTTTTAGTTTATTATGGGGCAACTAAAATGTTGTAGCTCTAGGCCAGAACTGATAATGAAGTGGTCATAAACAAGACTGACTTCACCAACAAATGAAAGGTCTTTACGTCTGATAGGAAGAATAAGTCTAGTATGTGTCCTAGTTTGCGCATTACAGAGGTAATAACCTGTGCAATCCTGAAAGCCTTTTGTAATACAATTTAGCTCTTTATGAACAGTCACTAATTCATCATCAGTCCAGATATTAATGCCACCAAGAATAACAAGGTTTAAGTGCCTATGTACTGAGTCTATGAGAAAGCTGAACTCTTGTAAGAACATCACTCTCAACCAGATAAATACTAGATGAGAAGAAACCTACAGTTTTGTTCTGCAGTTAGGATGTGTTCAAAAGAGTTGTTCTTCCTAGGGGGAAACCTGAGTCAGCTGCTTTCTGAAGCTATGGTACATGAAAACCCCACAGTAACTCTTCCTTCATCTAGATCACTGTATATTGAAGACCCTAGGTGCTATAGCAGCTGCAAGATGAGAGCCAAAGCTGTCACCAACATAGGTCGTCATAATAAAAGCAAGGTCAATATCACATAGTAGGTGTGAAGTAATGCTAGACTTGTTGCAAATATATTCTCACATTAGAGCACAGTGCCCTAAAAGGGAGGGGAGGGGGTATGGGAGAATGGATTCCAATCACCTGATGCTTCTGAAAGACTGGAACTGTGGGCAATGCCCAAATGAAAGCCAGACATGATTCTTTAGGGTATTTTTGGCTGGGCAGGGGCTACATGGATAAATGTCCGCCAAAAGAGTGATGCCTCCCCTGACCACACGTATGCCTGTGTAAAGTAGGCAGGCAGCAACATATCTGAAAAAAAGAGGAGTAGGCTCCCAATGAGAGGTAAAGAAATGAAGTATCAGGAGAGTGTATTTTTCATAACAGCTTATAGAAAATTTCACTTGGTGGTGGTCATGAAAGTATATGACTAATGAACAATAAAAGAGTGGACTAATCTGAGAGACAATCAGTAAAATAAAGTAAAAACAAATGAAATAATATGAAAGAAGTGAGCATGGTAAAATATAAGTAGCACAAACTAAGATAAGAAAAAGGAAGAAAGTAGGGGGAATGACCTGCGAATCAGAAAATTAAAAAAAAATAAACATGCAGAAAACTGTAAATAAATAGTAAGCCAATGTGTTTAGAAACTGAAGTTTTTGCACTAATGCATAAAGACTATCCCCAAACAGGTTGTTGAAATATATAAAAAGACAATGATGCAAGGTACAACTAAACTAATTTAAAAGGTACAACTAAGATAATTTAAAAGTAAGAAACAAGAGAGCTCCAGCTAGTAATGTTGAAAAGTAAGTGTATCTAACCAAGTCATTATTTCTGAATGGGTTTTAGTAAGAAAAAAAAAAAACTTGAAGCCATATCTGGAAAAAAAAACTTGAAGCCATATCTGGCTGACAATCGTTGTTAGTCAGATAACTTTCATCTGAGCAAGAGTCCAGTACTGAAGCAGGCAGGAAAAAAAGGTTAAAATGAAGAGTTTCACCTTACTAATGTTCTGAAAGGAGCACACGGATAAAAACGTTTTCCATGTTTAGTGAAGAAACCCTCTACTGATGACTGAAGGAGCTGTACTTGAACTCACACAAAGAATAAACACATAAGCACCTTGTGATATATATTGGTTTCAGCAATAAGACCAACTCACTCATTTGCCAGGACCATATGGCCTTACTGTCCCTTGAAGGAGTCAGGGATACATGGTAGGTTAAAATAAATAATTCCACTCCAGCAGTGAGATAATGTTGAGTTACTGATCCCGTGCAGCACTAAACTGATATTTACCAAACTACAGACAGAGAGATAACACCAAAGAAATAATGTGGCATTTGAATAGTTATGTTCATTCACTTACTTTCAAAGCAAATATATCTGCCATACCATACTGAGTATTTTCAGTGTGGTAATGAGAACAAATCACTACAATTTCCCTTCTATAAATGTGCTGTTCTCTAACTAAACATACTTCACACAGCACAAATTAAAGAGTGAAAAAACATACCACACCAATTCACTTCACAGGGTACTTCAATTGGATTTATAGTTAAAGATAATTAGTTTAAGATAAGAAAAGACTTGGAGGCTGGAGACTTGTACACATACATTGCTTTGTGGATGTTTACATTTTATAGCTCACAATTTGCTTAGTGAGGACAGGGACAGCAAGGGTCTCCTTGGAACTGTTAAGAAAATATGGTCTCTGTTCGATTGCTCAAGCAAGGCAGAGCAGTTGTTTGAAATAATACAGACATACAATTAAACTTTGAACAGTCTGATGCAAACACTTCAGCACAATGGAATTTGACCTTTTCCTAAAGGCTGGTAAAAGAAAAGAAAACTATCAGACAGCACACCTTAGAAAACTTAATTGGTGATACAGCCATCTAAATTACTTTATTACAGAGTCATGCTGGGGTTTTCATTCTACTTTTTCAAACAAATGAGGAATTCACAGAAAGGGCATTGTAAGCACACCTTATATGAGGCAGACAATAAGAAAGAAAAGCATAGCAACACTGATTCTATTCTGCTGCTAGTTCTGTGTATGAGCCAAGTGTGAATATGACTTTCACCCCCCAGCACACTCTTACATACATATATACATACATGCATACACACCCAAGCACACATGCACACACAAACACGCAAACAGACACACACACACACACACATCTATATCTGTATAAATATAAATATATATATATATATATATATATATATATATATATATGGGTCTACTTTGACCCATCAAAATTATGTTTCAACAAAACTTAGACAAACTCTTTTTCACGAAAGTGCATTTTCACGAAAATGCACTTTCGCGAAATGCAAATAAACCTGAAAAAAAAAACACGAACCACTACCCCCCACACCCCCGCTCCTTTTATATTCTCAAGCCGAGATCACGCACTATAGTGGGGAAAAGGGAATATTCCCTTATCCCCGCTGTGCTGCGATCTAAGCAACAGCCCCTGCTGCTGTTTGCTTAGTTGCCTTTTTCCGAAAGTACATTTCCATGAAAATGCACTTTCATGAAAAGGAGTTTGCCTGTTTACATTTCGTTGAAATGTAATTTCGATTGGTCGAGGTAGACCCATATATATATATATATATATATATATATATATATATATATATATATATATGGGTTCCCTTCAGAAACTCGAAATACTGAAATATCGAATTTCAGTATTTCGAGCCCAGAAACCCAAATCCTGACAACAGCGAAAGTGCAGAAGTGTGAAATTCAAAACCTCGAATACTTGAGGTTTTGAATTTCGCGCTTCTGAACTTTCGCTGTGGTTATGTATGCAGGTAAGTGTGTGTGTGTGCATATGTGTTAAGGGTTTTGGGAAGGGGCTGTGGTGTGCGTCAGTGTGTTTTGTTGCTGTGATGTGTGTGTGTGCGAAGAGAATGTAGCTTGTGTGGTGATGTTTTTTGTGTGTTTGCATGTAGTGTGGCCTCAGAGTGACAATATTTAAGTAGGGGGGGTATGGGGGGTGCAAGGGGGCTTCCCCCTGCTTTCATGTAGTAGAGAGGTTATGTGTGTGTGTGGGGATAATGGTGTGTGCGTGTGTGTGTGTGTGCAGTAGTACCTCGAAATTCAAAATCTCCGGTGTGCGAGATTTTGAATTTCACGGTTTTGACTTTTTGTGTTTGTGTGGATTCGGCTTTCTGGGCTTGAAATACTGAAATTCGATATTTCAGTATTTCGAGCTTCTGAAGTGAATCCATATATATATATATATATATATATATATATATATATATATATATATATATATATATATATATATATATAAATATATATATATATATATATATATATATATATATATATATTATTAACATAATAGAGTTGTTTACAGAGGTAGTACACTGATTACAACTGACCATTTTCAAGTACTGTCCAAGTGAAATAATTCACAAAGAACACAAAAGTGGAACAGAGAAACAGTAAACTGTACCTATCAAAAAGAGATCAGAAAGCACCAGTATATAACAAAAACTGTACACAGCAGTTAATATATGTAGCAACAATTATAAGAGAGTTCATATTTTACAATTTTTCACCATCTTAAAGGGACAGAGACATTTTTACTGACATACTTTACAATTTGACATAGTTATATTTCAGGTTTACATAGTGGCGGAAATGCTGTGAGGTAATGAGACTCAGGGCAGGTGAGTGGGGGAAATGGAGCTAAGTGGTGTTAGTAGTTAAGGAAACATAAAACTGGAGACTGAAAGACTCTTACATGATATGGCCTACTATATACACCCACGCCATGCACACATCCACATACACACCCAGATATGTGATCATACAGTCACAAACAGTAGTGCATGCACACATATAGCAGATGCACATACATCCACATACACATACACATACATACAGTCAAAAGTGTAGTTGCGGTGGGATGAAAGGGGCAGCTCCTCAGTCACAAGGTGGTAGTGGGTTCAATTAGCAAGACTCTTTTGTAGTTTTTTTTTTCTGGCAGTACTTAAGACCTGGCGCTCTTTCATAGGAGGGAAGGCGTGTCAGATCAGAAAACATCTTTTTTTTTTCTGCTCTTGTGTAGAATGTGTGTGTGTGTATTAGGACCTAGTGCTATTCAAGTGGAAGCACCAGATCTGAAAATGGACTTTTTTTGTGTGCCAGAAAGGGGAACAGCACCGGGCACATACTTGACAGAACCTGCTCTTCTTTCTGGTTATTCCAATAAATATTACTTATTTGTGAAGTATGCATGCATGTATTTATTTATTTATTTGCTTGTTTATCCTTTGCTGATCTGGTTAGTTTTGCTAGACAATTGTCCTGTTTTCCGAGGAGACACTAGGTTGTATTTATACTGCTAAGGGAAATTTGGCTAGGGCACTATGGAATTTTCTCTCCTCTTTTTGACAGGTTCCGGACCTCATGATGGGATCTCAGTTTAAGATCACAAATCAAAGGATAATAAAGCTTGTAGCACTGCATTTGAAAAGGTGTCACTACCAAAGAAAACAAAAGCTTTATTTAATAGAAGAAAGGGAATGTTACACTTTGAATAAAAACTGAACTTCCTGCAGTGAGAGAGGCATGCAGTCATAGCCCGCCTTAGGCATAGGCCAACTAGGCGGCCACCTAGGGTGCTACTCTAGCAGAGGTGCTTTTCCAGTATTTATTTGTTTATTTTTTGTAGTAAATAAATGTTTTCTTTTTGTGTGAGTTGAATAAATACTAGAAAAACTGAACAGTAAGATAAACTGGAAGAAAGAAAGGAAGAAAAAAATAATCTGGATAGTGCACGTGGGCCAGGATGGGGGCACTGGGTGGTGTGGGGAGGTGCTGTGGAGTTATATTGCTTAGGGTGCCAATTGATGAAAGGCCATCTCTGCATGTAGTAGTATTATAATGTGCCATTTCTTCATATTCTTCCTCCTCACCTCAGTCAGCGTTCCTGAATGCTTGACATTGCCTTCGAACTGTATGACTTTCCATAAACAAGATCCCTGCCACAAAGACAAGTGTCTCAGCGTTTATAACATTTGTAATAGTCTCAGATCACTGTAGAACTGCTTCAGATGGAGCTGTAATCCTGTTGAAATTATACAGTTTTTGGCAGCTTGCATGATGTAGTGTAGCAGGTGTTAAAAGGTAGTAATTCAGGCAGGGGTGCATAATAAGTTAATGAACTAAGCTATCTTCTCTGTTCTGCTTTAAAGTCTGGTGTAAACCACAAGATGTAGTCACAGTCCTTGCATTAGTTATGACAAGCAGTCTGAGTTTATTTTGGTGACAGTGTGGGTCAACATGTATAACTGCTGGGTCATTTTTCAGGAGAGTCTCAAGAGCCAGACACCTTAATGAGACTGCCAATGAGGAAGCAGTCAGGGCATGTGAGTACTGAGTTATATAAATGTACAGAAATTGGAAGTAAAATCGTGCTGAATAACTACTATGAAATATTTAAAGAAAAGCTCAAGGCAAAAGCATTGCTTTACAGGGTAGTGAGGTGATCCTATCATTCATTCCTACATTCCTTCTTATAAACACATTTTATCCAGGTTATGGTCCACAGCCTGTACCAGCACTGTAATGGCAAGACAGAGAAATGCATTCCTGGTAGGCTGCAAATGTGTTAAATGACAAACACATACACACTAATATTCAGACAAGGAACGTGCTCCTACAGGTAGTTTAGAATATTGTCATTTCATCTACATCGTGTCACAGCTAACTTCACATGCCTTAGAACTATAAGTAGAGTGCACAGTACTATGGTATCCCTATTTTCATCACACATTGAAGTATGAAAAGTCAAAATGAATAGTAGCAATGTTTAATTCACTGTTACTTAGTACTTATTGTTAAATGCAAGAATTCAGGGTTTTATTTATTGCTTTATTTATTTATACATACTTTTTTAATGGGGTAAAGCCGACTAGGCTAGTAGCCTCTTTTCAGGGGAAACCTGAGGTGGTATTTATTCTGCTAGGGGATATTTGGCCAAGGCATTGGGGAACTTCCCCTACTTGTTCATGTTCATGAGCAGGAGCCTGTTTCATGAAACAACTTCCTACTTCCATTCTGGGCACAGTGGCAGCCTGGAAAAGCAAGGAGTGCAATGGATTGTGAGAAGGAGATGGTGTGGTGTTGGCAAGGATTTGCTGTCCTTGCAGCAAGATTGTGTGCAGGAGTTTTCTGTGGTGGAAGCCAGAGAAAGTAAAGTTAGTCAAGAGGCAGTCAGTCCTTTGTTAGTATATAGAGTACAGGAAATGTAGATAGTGAAGGCAATTGTGATTCAGGGTTATCGCAAATGGATGATGGAGATGTAAGGGAAACTGAAGGTTTCTGATCCTTTACAGGATTCTGAAATGTTATTTTGGAAATGACTGTTCAAAGAAGAAGGTGTGTCACACATTGGATGTATTCTTAAAATCCTCCAGTTGGGAGGGTTGTGGGATGTTACATTACAGGACCTAATGGCACAGAGTGAGCCAGAGAGTCGAGAAGCAGCTTCATGTGCTAATATTATGGAAGAGTCCAGGAAGAAGAAGAAAGTAAAGAAACAGTAAAAAAAGAAGTCATATGCAGATAAAGTAAGAGAAGGAGGAAGAAGATAAAAAAAGAAGTGTGAACAAAGGAATAAGAAATAATTTGTAAGAATTAGTAGTAAAGAAGAAAAATGTCTGGACAGGTATGATATTTGGGGCAATAAAGTGGTTCCACTGGGTACATCACTGCAAGAGGTAAGAGTTTTTATTCATTAACAAAGACTACTATTGTGAAACTATATTTGAATCTATTCAATTTATGGAAACATTCTTTGGGAAAATATGAGTTAAGAAAGAATAGCAGTCCATGGAATCTGTATTTCTTTCAAGTATTCAAAAGGGAAACAAAAAAGAAAATATTGATACAGTTTTGTATTGAAATTGATATTTAAAGAATATCTAAAGACTATCCCTGGGATTCAAGAAGCTCGGTGCAAGGACGGTTTTAGCCTTGCGCCGAGTGACCTCACTACAGAAGGCGCAGCAGTGCCATATGAATATGTATGAGGGCGCGCCACCGCAACCTCAACGTGCACAGGAAACGTGTGCGAGTGCAGGGGGCATGTACAAGTGCTCAACGGAGGCGTAAACATGCCCCGACACTTGCAAAACCTACTATGCCTACTAGTAGAGCCCCGCCCCTAATAGTAAGTCAGTAATTCAGTGTCCGTGGATACCAAAATATATGCTAAGCATACAAGAGTGTCCACGAACAGTGAAATACACTCGAAGTAGTAAACACACAAGCACATAGTAGAATGATGAGCCCTGTCCCTAGAACTTTCACAATTAGATTCCCTGTCCCTGTGTCCCTATTATACATTCCAATGCTGCAATATCGAAGGTGTAAGCAAAGCGCAGCATGTCTGCGCATTGCTGCTCTCCGATGAGCGTAGCTTGCACATCATATTCATTCAAATAGAGAAAAACATGCGGAATCAACGTAAGTGTCAATAGTGTAGTGTTTAGAGCATCCTCCTAACAAACAGGCATTCACGGTTCGAGCCCAACAATAACACATATAATTTTCCATGTGGAGTGAATGTCATTTTACCGTAAAACCGACATAAGAGTATCGCATGAGATATTTAAACTTAAATATCATTCAAGCAAAGTGGCATTGTCATAATGAATAAGGTACTAGTAAGTAGTTGTAAGCACAAATAAGCAGCAGTAAACACATATAGGTACCAGTAAGCAAGTATGAATGCATATACGTGGGTCTAAGCAGTGCCCAGCATAGGAAATGTATATAAGTATATACAGATATATAATATATATACATATATATATATATATATATATATATATATATATATCCATCTATCTATGAAGAAAGAACAACGTAACAATAAAGCATACAAAAGGAATAAGAAGGGAATCAACAGCAACCCCAGTATTATATAGCGCTGTCAGCGTATGTCATATCCAGCTGGGCAGGGGTGAGCAAAGCACTGCTACTCACACCACAGGCAAGATATTACCAGTGGGAGTAACATTGTCAATTTGCTAAGTCTACTTTACACACAGAGGGTAGTCCCTGGTGGGACTACCCAAAAATTATATAGACCATTTGGCATTTCGACCATTACACAAGCAAGAGCAGGTATGTTCAAGGACTAAATGGTGAGAGAGCCTGAGAATACATGGGGTGGGACAGCATATGTGTAGGGCCCCTAACGCTCTGGAGAGGGCAATGTGTGAAGGTGTGTCATGGCTGCGATAACAAGTGGACAATGGATGGTATGTGTGTATTTTGAACACGGGTGGGGTGGAGGAACTATGTCTATGAAATTATGGAGCCAGGCATGCCAGGGTTGGATGGCCCGGTTCTAATTGGACCGCCCCGTGGAGGTCGGTGAGTTTGTTATAGGTATATATGCATACACACATGCAGACATCAATATGTAGAAATACATTTTCTGTAACACATGCATTCCATTTGCAGACATAAATAACATGAATGTGCACTTACAAACCTCGACAGTAGATAGAATAATAGGCTGTGTAGAAGAGGGACGGGCCGAAACTGCTAAAATGCAGAAGTGTGTACAATGTCCAACGTCAGTGCTGTGCTGACAATAATCAAATGTGAGGACTTCCCTACACATGGAATCATTCCTGTGATCTGCCTGCTATGGCAACACCAATTACTAAACTGGTCTATTTGTAAAAGAAATACACCAAACACGTGCATAATTAGGCTCTCATGTGTAACGTGTGCATTACCACATAGTCATACATATTAATTAATGGCAGTGTCATGTTAACGGGAGTAAGGATGTAATGAAGAATAGAGTCTAATCTTGACATAAACACATGTGTGTCCCATGTGGGACAACCCAAAAAATTGTGAATAGTATTCTTTTGGTCGGTCACGTCACCAATGTTTGTGGACTAAACGTTTGGGAGTTCTGAGGATACGTGGAATGAGTCAACCGATGGGATGGGTCTATAGGAGTAGGGTGTGGCCAATGTGTAGTGGTGTGGATACACCGCAAATCCGACTGGAGAATGGATGACAGCAGTGTTAGGGAGGCGTTGGGGTGTGTGTTTGGGGAACCAGGAGCCATAGGTATATGGGTATATATGCAAATGAAGCAGCACAGCAATTGTGCATTGGTTAGAGCAACCCCCTAACGAAAAGACATTCCCGTACCGAATCCCACTGTATCACATACCAATTACCGTTGGTAATCCGTACATGAACATATTGCGACATCTGTCTGCTGTATAACCTGCAAAAAATCAATTAAAAGATAACTGGAGTGAAAAGTCAGTGTCATAATGAATAAGGCACTAGTAAGCAGGTCAAGCATATATAAACACCCGTACGCATGTGTAAGTGTGTTTTCACGGGGTATGTATTGCTTTACAGACACACACACACATATATATATATATATATATATATATATATATATATATATATATATATATATATATATATATATATATATATAAATAAATATACATATATGTATTGATAGATATATATATATATATATATATATATATATGTATAGAGAGAGACATATATGTATATTTATTTATATATATATATATATATATAAGTATATTTATATATATATATATATATATATATATGTATAGTTGCAGACATATACGTATATATATATATATATATATATATATATATATATATATATATATATATATATTTATTTATTTATGGTTGCAGACATATACATATATGTGTGTGTGTGTGTGTGTATATATATATATATATATATATATATATATATATATATATATGTGTGTGTGTGTGTGTGTGTGTGTGTGTGTGTGTGTGCGTGTGCATAGATATACACAGATATACAGCTACGATAGGAAACAGCACACAAAAATGACATATGTTCACAAGCTATGCCAATGGAAGTGAGGAGCCCAAGCAAGAAACATGAAACACGTAGCATGCCCTTCCACCCCCCTCCCCAGCCGGACACAGGAAATATACATGCAAACAATGTAAAGAGTCCACTGCTCCCCAGACAACAGGCAGGATACAACCTGGGGGGGTACACAGTGTACCCGTGAATTCTAATCTTGGAACACAGACTGGAGCATCCCTTGCGGGACACCCAAAAATTGCCAAGACCAAAAGAAGGTGATAGACAGGCCATTTTGGCCACCGTGTATACATATTCAGAATACAAGGGTGGGAAACGCTGATGACCCATGGGCCAAGACAATTATATGAAATGGGTCCCGTTAAGTGGAGAGTGGGCAGTGTGTAGTGGTGTCTCCAGAACAGACCAGAACCCAGAATAAGGATGGGTGCTGTTGAGGAGGTGAGGGTGGGGGAACTATGGGTAGCTACTTATGGGTCTAGGTATGCAGGTGTTGGCTGATGTGGGCCTATATGGACAGCCCTAGGGATGCAAGCGAATGTATTCATTGGGCAGAGGCATCGCCCAACGAGCAGCCACACCCATTATAAGTCCCACTGCAGCAAAGTGTAATCTATATGGCAAGGAACGGAATAACCAGATGTAGACATATGTATGTAGAGGTATGTGTGTGTATATATCTACCCATATTGACATAGAGATAAGCCTCACCCTCCCTGTAGTACAAATGTATACATACAGAGACAGAATACAGATACATACCCACATATAAATATATACATATGCAGACACCCGTAGATATATATATATATCAATAGACAGCAAAATATAAATATACATGTATGCATACATATACAGATATATCTGTATATAGTAATGTACATAGATATATATATATATATATATATATATATATATATATATATATATATATATATATATATGACTGTAAATATACACATGTATATAGCTAGGATATGATACAGCAGTTACGGGTAACATATGTTCACAGGCTGTGCATATGACGGTGAGGGGTTCAGTAAACAAACATGTAACATGTAGCATCAACCCCCCCCCTCCCAGCTAGGCTGGTGAGACATACAGACACACAATAAAGGTAAACACATCACTGCTTCCCAGACCATTGGCAGGATACTACCAGTGGGAGAGACCTGCCAGGTCTAATCCTGAAACATAGACATTGATGTCCCTTGTGGGACACCATAAATTAATGATTGGAGGCAGTCCCGATAATGACTTATCAAACCAGCCTGTAGATGTACACGGTCCAGTAGGTTGTGCAAGCCTGATAACCCATGGGTCGACACAACGTATGAAATGTGTCCTGACATGGGGAGAGTGGGCAGTGTGTAATGGTGTGTTAATACCCCACCTGCACCCACAGTAAGGATGAGTGCTATAGAGGAGTGTCAGGAGGGGGAGCTATGGGTATGCAATTATGGGCATAGACGTGCAGGTGTTGGCTGGCAAAGTCGTATTAGAACTGCCCCAGGGATGTAAGTAATATTCCAAAATGGGCATAGCTGATGCCCGTACCTATCAACCCCTAAGAGCACATCCACTGGACAGGACATAAACCGTTGGGGGAACAAATAGGGACCATACCTATGAACTGTCCCCGATTTCAAGGGACGTCCCAGATTTCCACTCGGTTTCTAACTCTGCCCCATGTAATCCCTCTTAAAACTAGTGACATATGGAGGAAAGGTTGTGAATTACACGCAATGAATAAGGACAACAATTAAGAGTTATAAACATAATTTACCTCCGACAATGTGTATGAATTCATATGCTCTGAGTCTGTCAGTGTGTCAGGTTAATAGCACCAATAATTTAAATGTGTCCCTGATGTTGTTATGCCATATCCCTGATTCAGTTTGTATATTTCCCCAATTGTATGAGAGTTCTGATAGGGACAGAATGCATATATTCCACTGACAACCTTAGAAAGATGATAGAATATTAGGTATGCAGTAGCATGACTCGGCTGAAGGATGTGGGTTCCAAAACCCAACTGCTTGTTTGTATTGAAGAGTGTCAGTTCCCATGTATTAGCCAGATGGGTGCAGATTGTAAGAGGAACACACCAATGATATGAATCAAACTCTGGACAGGCCGCAGATTCCGTACAGTCGAACGGCATGCTGTCGCCTAATGGGCAGCCATTCCCAATACTGTAAGCATGTAATCCAATGTAATAGGCATCACAAGGTAATATCGTAGTCCTCACTCCCACGCAGGGGCATGAGTGTCAGATGCAAACACCAAATGCAGTGCAGTTGCAAGTGCGGGACCAAGCGGCTGTAAGCCCGTTTGGCCGCCAGTATGCAAGTATTACACTGGTAAAGCAATGTAAAGGCTAAATGAGTGTAAGAAACTGTAATCAGAGGTTAACATTGCTTAGCACCACGCAAACCCATGCACACCCACTCACAACTGCTTTAATGTGCCTTAATCACATTGTATCCAATGGCCTTGTTCTGGCCAGCAACAAAATAAACGCCCTCTGCAAGGCTCGAAACCAGGACCCTGCACACACAGTTATTGTGATTTACCACTAAGCCATTGCAGCCATGCACACATCGGACCTTATCACAAACATATCATCCAGCACAGTCATTCAACAGTATAGGAAATGTATTCCATCATGTAGATGTATGTGTGAGTGTTTATGGCCAGCATATAGATACATACATATATATATATATATATATATATATATATATATCAGGAACATCCCAGGTGACAACAAAGCATTACAAAGAAATGAAAAGGGAAACACCAGCAATGCCTGCATTATGTAGTGGTATCGTTCTATGTAATATCAAGACTCCCTAAGACAGACATGTGTCAGTCATACACGCAAACATTTGTACATTGGCCATATACATCACTCTGTGCATGTTATTTACATTAACACAACAGTTCCTGTCCAATCATTATGTGAGAACAGTACTCCTGCAAGGTGCTGTGTGCGAAATCATCATCATGATAAAGGTACATGGAGTAACCATAGAGGGACTGGTAGTGTTGTTTGTACAATGGGGTCGTCCGCATCACATGTACCTGGAACATTTAGGAGTCATGTGCATACTAGGATTGTGAGCCTGAGAGACAGGGGTGAGGACAGCTGGAGTATGTTGTGATGCATATTAAAAGGGTTACATGTGTTCAGTGGACACGTGTGTGAAATGGACAGCTATGTATGGGGCAAATGTTGTTCTAGGAACTGATTGGCCTTCTGTTTCCTTAGGGTGAGAGTGGGATGTGGGGGAAGGAGAGTAGGTATGCTCGTGGAGGATAGATAGGGTAGGATGACAGACAAGACAGCATACAGGGTCGGTATATGACACATGTGGGGGGATACACCTCAGACAGGGAGGGGTGTTCGGCATTCACAAGCCCATGAGACCCCAGATGGAAACAGTGGGATGAAGGTCCCCAGCCATGGGCAGCCACCACTGCACCAAAACAGCTGCAAAGGTGGCAGTGCTGGGGGCTGTCTAGGAGGGGCAGCCTCACCCTGTAAATGTGACACTCTGTATTTGAGCTGGCGTATAAGGCCTCAAAACCCCTTATTGAGCCCCCTACGCACCAAGTCCGGGACTGTACAACAGCGGACATGTCCCTGTCTGAACCTGCTCCCAGGGGGGACAAGCCCCATCCTCAATGGCAGTACCACTAGAAGGCAGTGCAGAGCCAACAGAGGTGGAGGTCCAAGGCTGGGCCCCAGATGTGCTAGTGCCCGGTGCCATGGCCAGCTGAAGTGGGACAGGAGGTTCTGCCGGGACCTCCAAACCCATACAGCCTATGGTGTTGCATTTTAAACACAGATATGGAACACAGATATGGCTTAGTAATAGTCAACAGCATTCAGAATTACTTACAACAACATGCATAGATATGACCATCAACCCACACAACAGATGGTATACAGTTGCAGAGAGAGCACAACACATGCATATATACTGCATGACATCTACACAACGTGTATAAGACTTGTGATAGCAGCTATGAATAGTGGCCCATTATTGACATGTCACTGAGAACCCCAGACAGTGTCTGTCATACCACTGTTTCATGTGACATATGTCCAGTCAGGGATGTGATGGCAGTAACTCATCACTATCACCATGTACTGGCTGCAATCCTCACTATGCTCCTGCTGTTCACAGATGTGTGTTCAGTGAGTAACACAGGAAACAAATGGTTGCACACACTGACCAGTCCATGGATGGCCATACAGATGGGGGTCCCTCACAAACAAAGCATAGTCTTGAAAGTTTTAAAACATGCAGAATAGCCATTACCACACACACCTTGTTAAACAGGCAGTTGTCTCAATGAAGCATAGCTACATTTACATGCTGTAGTCATGTCTGGCACATCACCCTCCTGACTTTAGGCTATTTCCCACTGTGTATGTAGTTTGAGGAACATCCAGATATCATCTGTGATGCCATTTACCAAACACCAGATCCAGGTACCACTCACAGTGACTGTCATGGGCAAACACCAACATGATATTCCTAGATATTGTACTGTGTTCTTCATGTGAATGGCTATGTGAACATCATTGCAGCTGTTCCACATGCAGTCAGCTAGAGGAGGACTGCAATAGGTGCAGAGGCCATCACCCGAACATGACCATCACTTACAATAAACAAGCTGCTGCTGAGCATGTGTACACCTCCACATCCACCAGAGAGTGTGTGGGAGGGACAGACAGAGGCAAAGTACATCAGCGAAGGGCCTGGAGACTAAAACCTAAGCAACATCTGTCACACACCTACCAGTACAGGGATTCAAACCCATGACAGACTAGTCATTACTATTACAAGTGCAAGCAGTTACTCCATGTGCCACAAAGCTGACATGTTGGTGTGCCATAAGAACATATATGTGTGTTGGTGTGCAACATCTGCAACAGAGATATAGTAGACATACATTAGGTGTAGCACACATGGCTGTCCACATAAACGGATGTCATTGTCAACAGAGCCACACTCTCTAATGGACTCCATTGACACTCTTTGCCAGGCCCACATATACACTCCCAAACCACTTAGTTTGCCACACTGCAGTAATGCACAGGTACTACATGCACCACAGGGGATATCCGGAGGTTCTATGGGCTAGGGCATGTGAACGTGTTTGACGTCTGTTGGTATGCCAATGGAAGTAATACTGGGAGTGACTGTGGTTGGGAGCATCATACCCCCCATGCAGACACAAGGCGCCAGTACTGACATGCATGTGTGCATTGCTTCATGGATGTGTAGTGGTTGGCTGTGCAAGATGGCTGTACAAGGCTGGGTGAGGGGTAATCCTTGACATGAAAAGAAACATAGAGGAGCTCTCTGAGCATGTAGCCCAGACCGGTATGACCCTGACCTTGAGTAGCATCTTACCCTCCCCAAGAATGATGCCACAATATGAAGACAAGATGATCAATTTCAACAATTGGCTTAAGTATTGGTGTCATTCAAAGGGGATCCAATGCCTGTCTGCCTGGGATGACATGCTCGACAAGCCACGATGCTTCGCTAGGGATGGCTTGCATCTGTCACCCCTGGGCTTTCGGATATTGGCAAAGGCTCTTGCCACCCCCATAGTGCCTTTTTTAGGCAAGGCTCAAAAGACAAACCCACCTCCATAGGTATCACAAGGGATAAGAAACGAAGAGTAATGCTACTCAACGCCAGAAGTCTAAACCTCAAGATGCATGCACTCGAAACTCTCCTTAGCATGGAGAACATCGATATCTGTGCAGTAACAGAAACTTGGTTCAAGGCTCCCGAGAGCACCCCAGCACTACCAGGTTATACCTCATACCATGTTTTTTGGCCCCAAAATTTGGACCGAACCACAAAAGGAGGGGGAGTATCAATATTCGTCAAAGATACCCACACCTCCAGGTTGGTGGCACAGCACGAAGCATCAGAGACTATCCATGTGCAACTAACAGTGGGTAAAATTGCCTTCCAGTTTATAGCCTGCTATAGACCACCCTCCCAAACCCAGGAACCCCACTCGGCCTTCCTGGGAACACTGGAAAATATGAAGGTCTCTCCAAACACCATTATATTGGGCGACTTCAACTACCCTAACATAGACTGGGAGCATTACTCTAGCTCCAACACCCTAGCCCAAAGGTTCCTAGAATTTATAAACTCAAATGCTATGGAACAACTTGTTGCCACTCCCACAAGAGGGGAAAACATACTGGACCTGATCATCACCAACATGGGGACTCTATGCTCCAGACCGGAAGTGTATCCCTCACTGGTAAGATCAGACCATAAACTAATCTCACTAGATATTCACATCCCGACTCCAGCCCCTGCCCAGAAAACCACAGTGAAAAACTTCTCTAAAGCAAATTTCACACTCCTCAAAACCGAGGTGAAATCCTTCAAAGCCCCCGAGCCTGTGGAAAATATGGCCCAGACCGCAGAATCCTTTATAAACGCATTCTATGAACACCTTCAGGAAAGCATGGATCATGCAATCCCAAATAAAACCAAGACCCAATCCTCCAAGGTTAGGCGTCCTGTCTGGTGGATCCCAGCCATAAACAAACTATACAATAGAAGGAGGAAGCTACTACATGATAGAGCAAAATCCCAAAAAGGGAAGGCATCTCTGATCAGTGTTAGCAAAAAACTACGGGCACTCATAAAATTGTCTAAGGCCAGCTTCGAGAAAAAAATTGCACAGGACACTAAGGATAATCACAAGGCTTTCTTTAGTTATGTTAGGAACCTGGGTGGGAATTCCCAGATATGCTCAGAATTAGTCCAAAATGACAACAAATACACTGAACCCACAGACATTGCCAACATCCTAGCTGACAGGTTCAGAGCAAACTTCTCCCCCCCTTCCCCACCAAAAGGGCAAATATCTATCCCAGCAGAGTGCTGCCCCCCTGACATCTCAGATGCTCAGGTAAGAGCCACCCTCTCTAAAGCAAAAAACACAGCATCAATGGGACCAGATGGTGTCCCGGGCTGCATCCTACTTGAACTCCAAGAAGAACTAAACCCAAACATAAAACTACTGTTCAATCTCATCCTTACTACAGGATATGTACCCAGAGTGGCGTACAGCAACAGTGGTCCCTCTCCAGAAAGGTGGTGCCTCAACAGATCCTGGAAACTATCGCCCCATAAGCCTGACTAGCTTGGTCTGCAAAGCTATGGAAAGGATCATCATGGACCTCATAAATAAAGATATTGGGGACCTACAGACACTGGATCCTACCCAGTTCGGCTTTGTTAAGGGCAGATCCTGCCTCTTAAACCTGGTCGATTTCTTTGAAACAGTCACCAAGGCCATTGACGAGGGGAAGGTGGTCCACACAGCCTACCTGGACCTTGCAAAAGCCTTCGATACAATACCCCACTCGGGCATTATAGATAAGCTCACCAGCTTAAATATAAACCCCTATGTCACTAGATGGGTTGCAAACTGGCTCAAGGACAGAACCCACATGGTTAGAATTGCTGCAGCCATGTCAGACTCCAAACCATTTACAAGTGGCGTCCCACAAGGCTCAGTCCTGGGACCTCTCTTGTTCGGTATATATTTCTCGGAGGTACAGGCTAACACGGAAGGACTGTGACTGACCAAGTTCGCAGATGACTGCAAACTGGTCGCCATAATCGACTCTCCAGCCGACACAAGCATCCTACAAAAGGGCCTCATAGAAACAGACAACTGGTGCCAGAGCCATGGCCTCAAGCTAAACACCAAAAAGTGTATAGTCATCCCTTTGGCAAAAACAGTGCCCACAAATTACCACATAGGTGGTAATCCATTAAATCTGAAGAAGTAATTAGGGACCTGGGTACCCAAGTTGATAGCAATCTCTCATTTGACAACCACGTGGCCAAAGTGGTTAGAAAAACATTTTATATAGCCCACCTAATCATGAAGGGATTCACATCTAGATCAGGGAGGTCATCGTGCCTCTTTACTCATCCCTCATCAGGCCCATAATTGAGTACAATGCCCTTTGGGATGTACCTTACCAGACACCTGCAGCAATTGGAAAGACCCCAAAAGTACCTCACCAAGAGGATCAAAGGGCTCAAACAGATGCCATATGCTGCCTGGTTAAAGAAACTCCAGCTCTACTCAGTGGCATACCGCCTGCTCAGAGGCGATCTGTGCCTGACGTATAAAGCCATGTCCAACCCGGAATTAATGGACATACTGCACCTCAGAAAATCCAAATCCCATCGAGCTACGCGTTTGAGAGACTTGAACCTCAGCACTGAAATAAATAGGACATGCTGGAGGGACAGATTCATAACCCAGAGGCTCCCTTCACTCTGGAATAAAATCCCAGTCCAGGTTAGGCAGAGTCCCTCATTGACTCTCTTCAAGAGGAATCTTGATGAGTGGATGGGAGATTGTAGGTTTACCCCAGGTATCACTTCTGTGTCACTGTTAGACAGAGGCAGAGTATACTAACCTCGAAAAAGGGTATAGCAAAATTCATTTAAAATGGGTGGCGAAAGCCAAACACATTCTGGCTAGGCTTATAAATGCCCTAGGGCAGATAGCCTAGTATGAACCTATGAACCTATGAACCTATGAACATCATGCCACCCGACAATGGTGTGCAGTGTGGTACAGGGGTGTGGTGTCTGCAATGTCCCACACAGATGGGTATTGTATGAACTGTCCTGACATCCTGGTTACCATTGTGTATGGCCATAGCCTTGCAATGCATGCCATGTCTGTGTTTGATAGTCCTTGACATGGACATTGCCTGGGATGTGCATGTCCCACAATAATGTACAGTGCCATGTACAAGTGTACCTGGTTTGGCTGGCACATGTTGTGTACACAGACCGTTATCCTCTGATATGCCAATACCAGCCTGGTGTGGCAGAATCTGCTTATAGTCAGCAGGTTGACCCTGCACCTGCATTGATAGCATGATACAGGTATTCCCTGGTGTCAGTCTCCTCTGTGGATCACATTTGATGGCACCACATATGTTGCAGGCATCCAGTGGGGAACATAGTGAAGGCACATTGTTCACAATTATGTGCCTATTGTACTGCTGTACAGGGTGCCATGCCCTCTGCATCCCATTGCAATCATACCATGCCTACTATCTGTCATCAATGTGCAGGGTACTAGCAACATAGCAGGATATTCTAGGCAAGTGTGTTTGTGTATGACACATGGGTTCAGGACATATTCCGGGTAATAGTAGGGTTCCATACTTTGTTCACCAGGCCTTTTGCCAGGTGTAAGGGTATGGCTTGCCAACACAGTCCCTTGGCTGACTGACATCTGTACTCCTCATGAGGTGGACATTATGACATATAAGACTGACACCATATAGGAAAACTACTAAATCTGCTCCCCAACATGTCCAGTGGTTAGACACTCACAGCCACCTCCACACCGGCTCTGACAGTCAAACACGCACAAACCTGCCATGTCCTGGAAAAGAACCCCTACCTAACTAGTGTATCACACTACAGCATTATGCAGTTACAGCATGCGCTATGGAGATTACTGGGTTACAGCAGTCCCAGAGGTGTACGTCTAGGAGGGTGACATCAGCAGGATTGCCAAAGGTGGTCATGTGAATTGTAAAGAGTGTGCATACTCTAAAAAGCATTGTTCCTGTCTCAGGCAGACAGAGACACACACACACACACACACACACACACACACACACACACACACACACACACACACACACACACACACACACACACACACACAGTTAGTCTCCCTTGGAATAGAACCCCTACCTAAGTAGTTTATCACACTACAGCAATCGCAGTTACAGCACATGCTATGGAAAATACTGGGTTACAGCACTCCCAGAGGTGTATACGTAGGTGGGTGACATCAGCAGGATTGGCAAAGAAGGGCATTCCACATGTACCATGGGTTGTACATGTCTCTTACCTGCGTGCACCCACTGCTTACTGTCATGAAAACACAATTACACCTGCTTAAAAGTGTCTTATGTGGTCCTAACTGACAGTATCTACAAGGCTTGCAGGTCTCAAATCCTGGACCATGCACACTGAGGTCACTGGATGTACCACTAAACCATCTGGGTTGTACACATGTTGCATGGAGTCTATAATGCACATCCTACTACAGGTATTCCACAGTACTGAAAGCAAATAGGACAGTCCCTTTGTGTATATATGTACAGTACCCTTGAATGTACTGTACTCAGTGAAACAGCAAAGACAAGTCTACATCTGTACAACTGTCATACCTACATATATATGCATATACACAGACACAGCCATAGCCATATATATATATATATATATATATATACACACATCTGTACGCCCTTTGTGACACAGAATGGTTCCAATGGAACTGACGTGCACACAAAACAGAGGCATCTCTTGTGTTATAACATTTAAATCATAAGCAGTTCACCAGAGAAGGGATGGTTGTTGTATATGCGGAGTTTGTGGTGGGGAATGATGGCTAATGTAATCTACCCCGGGGATTGTGGAGGTAGGGTGGGGGAATGATGGGTATGGACCTACACCCCAGCGACCACTTCTGTGTCACTGCTCGACAGTGGCACAGGGAAATAACATACCCAACTGTAGTCGTGCTTGACTGTGTATTCTTTACCATTCCTAACTATGTAATACTTTGTAGACACCGGTCACCACAGATGGCTACCATGGTGTGCTAAAAGACATTACACATGTGTAAGCCTGGCTACAGGGTAGTCACACACACATACATGCACACACTTGCCAGTATTGTGCATACACATCTTGCCTATGTAAAGGTAACTAGTACAGTGGTATGCAGTTGGGGTATGTGCCACAGAACACATACAATTACACTTACTGATTCCACGTCTGAGCTTGGTGACATCACAGGACCGATTACTTGCAGTGGGTAGGGGGGAAGAGAAAAGTATAGCAGCTGACAAGGATAATGACCAGTGCAAAAGGAGGTATCTCTTTGGAATGCAGCAAAGCCCGCTGCCATGATAGGATGCAGACACAAATACACACACACAACCATATTCAGCCTATGCTGACACAGACACTCAGGCATTTGCTGAGACACACACACTCAGGCGTTTGTTGTCACACACACAGTTGCCAGTGGTGGGATCAGAACTCCTGCCTATTTAAGGATCACTATTACAGTACTACGCAGTTACGAGATGCTCCACAGAGATTACACATCCCAAGGGAGTCAGACTGCCCTTCTACAATTGACAACAACAGGGGGACTGGCAGTCACAAAGTACATAGCTGTAGACCTGTGTGTTTAAAGTAGTTGTCCAGTACAACCTGTATGCAGAAACAAGACATCATCTGCAGGTAGGCCTGAGAGGTATAGTTGTAGCACAACAGAAACCTGAACTGGAGTATGGCCATCTGTGGAATGGACAACTACTATCACTATACAGGGTTACAGTGGGCATGCCCATACACTTAGTAGCACAGGGCCATTTGGGATGCGCTATGACTACAACTACACAAGGTTATACTGGGCTACTGGGCATGCTCATACACTTAGTAAGAAAGGGCTTGTTGGATGCACTGCTTATAACCATTGAAGGCCACGGTGTGCATGCTCAAACATGTTGTAATGGACTCCTATTGTAAACACACAGGTTTACAGTTTGGTACATCTTTCCTGTCAGTATATATGCACATCATACTGGTTTACTACATAATACCTGTATGTGGCCTGTAAATGATATATCTGTGCCTGTGCTGTGTGATACACATGCATACATGTACATGAAGTACTGACATATATATGTTACATATACACAGTCATGCATGTGTGGACGTGACAGACAATAGGTTACCTGGGTCGCACAGGCGGATGCTACCTACAGCATGTGCCACACACCTTGCTGCCCTGAAAGGCATACATTGATAGCAGGTTGTGGACAGTGGCATTATACGTGGAACAGTGGCATGTGCAAGCATAATGTGTGAGCCACCTTGTGTAATGGTACTGAGGTGCAGATGACAAGATGACATCTCCCTGCTGTGGTAGTAATTATCATTATTAGCAGGACTGCTACCCTAAGTATATCTCACATTGGCCATATACACAAGTTCTGCCGCTGTCCATCACCTTACATGGGGCATTTGCTACCAAGCACAATAATGCCATGTGCAGTGATGTCATGGTATGGGTGGCAACTGCTAAACCAAAACAATGAGCCAATGTCCTGCTGTTATTATGAGGTCATCCAGTGGCTGTCATTCCGGGCTGTCATGACAGAACAACAAGCCTTCAACACAGAGCAAATGCATCCATGTTACATGTGTGCGTGTGGATAATACCTAGGTCACATTTACCCATATAGCCGCATTCCAAGGCAAATTTCCTACACACAGAAGTAACACCCTGACACCTACATGACAATTGCATTGGATGCCTATGCTAACCCGTGCTAGATGTGTGGCTTTAGTAATCCATTAGCTCAATGTAGAACCTACAATGGGGAATACCAACATCTATGCAATGAGGAACACCTGGCTGAAGGCTCTGCAGTGCACAATTGCACTACCACCATATAACTCATATCCAAACATGTGGGCCATAACAGGTGTACACATATTCATAAAGGCTACTCACATGTAAGGACCACTACTCTGACATAACTCATCCCAGATAAGTCTGGTACAAGTGACAGTGGCAAATGCTGCATTCTAGGTTGTATCCTCATATACATTCACCACCTTGTTCCCAGACTACCAACACACATCCATATGTGGTATGACATAGTATGGTAGACCACCAGATAACCCTCAATTTGTGGACTGTACCTAGGACTACATCAAATGTGCAATGTACCCATGTACAGACACTGCTGCATAATGTGTTATGCAATGCAATAATACCACTGTTTGTAACCTGCTCAGTTGTACACATACCAGGGTCCCTTGGATGTTGTCAGCATTAACATGGTTGGCTGTTGCTGTACACCAGTAACCAACACCTTTATGGTTGGATATAACCTAACCGTACCTGCCCTGGATATGTACATCCCACACTCATACAACATATATTACATTACCATAGCTTTCATTTACCTTTCTACATACAGGTGGCTACAGTCATTACACACATGCACATGGCAGATAGCATGCTAACAGTACATAAGGTTCGATATCTATGTTGACAGAGGTAATATCCCCTCTCTACTGGTCATCCATGACACCTATCATATCATACAACACCCTATGTGACATGTATGTCTTTAGACATGTCCACCTAATGCAATGCCTACAAACATACCCAAATAACAGGAACATAGGACCTACCCAAGGCCTGTATTTACAGATTCATGGAAATCCAGCTCTGCACTGTATGTTCCTGAGTAATCACAGGTGATATGTTCATGACATGTATAGCCATTTGTGGCCACAGCTCCTACATATACCCCATCTCAACAATTGCAAACCATGCATGCTGTGTGCTGTCTGGACATTAGCCTTAGTACCACAATAGCCGGTACATGCTGGGGTGAGAAGTTTACAAGCCACAGACATTGCACTTGCTCGAATAAGTGTACTGCCTAGCTCTAACAGCGTACATTGCTGGCACTCTCCCAGTACACATGAGGTGTGTGTGTCAAATATGATGTGCTCACTGTTGACCATTACAGTGCCCTGGCTTCATCATGGCACTGTCAAGTAACAGTTTGTAGGAGTATGGCATGGAATAATGCTGTGTGTGTCATGCTATGTGCTGTTGTCATATATGTACGCTTGGCTACTCAGTGAAAGTGGTGGTGTCCTACCAGTACACAAATACAACATCCATTATGGTGTAATGCTTGGCTGTGTTTCACAAATGGCGTGGGGAAGGTGTGGAATGTATCCTCTTGACCTGCTAGTGCACATACTGATGTAGACTGCATATGTGTACATGTATTGCTGTTTGTGTAGATTCAATGTGTGTGCAGTGTCTGATGTCTGAAGGTGACTGCTGTCTTAGTACATCATGCTGTTGCAATACAGCCTCAACATTGCCAACTGCATATGGTGATATGTTCTAAGTACAGTAAGCTGTACATGAGGTATAGATGGATGTTTGGACATGACTACTAAGTGGTGGGGCTTCTTTGCAGATGAATGATTACTGAGGACAGCTCACTGGTGTGTTACAACCAGTCCTACAATAGCCTGTGTACCTGCTAAGGTCAGGTTTTGTTGACTGAAGTGGAAGACAGACAATGTAGAATGCTGTAAGGGTGACACTGAAGGAAAACCCCATGACACCTGTAACAGTAATACCTCCCCTGTGCATATATTGTGCATATATCAGCACAATTGTCATAGGAAAGAGTCAGTAAGCATTGTACTGGATGTGATAGTGCTGTACTGCTGTAGTACCTATCATGAGATAGCCATGTGTTTGATTCACAGTACTGGCACATGTGGGTGTGTGTCCATATATGTCACGTATGGTTGGGAATGCATCCCACATGTTATCACTCTCCTGAACACTGTTGGTGACACCAGTACAGATTGAAGTGTAGAAAGAAAGCCATAGGCAGGTGGTTCAACCACACACATGTAAAGTGTCTGTATGTGTGTGACATAGGTGTATATTTTTGTGAATGCCTGTGTGTGTGTGTGTGTGTGTGTGTGTGTGTGTGTGTGTGTGTGTGTGTGTGTGTGTGTGTGTCTGTGTGGGTGTGTATGGCTGTCCATGTGTATGGCTGTCCGGTTCCTGGCGTGAGGCTGTATTTTACCATAGTGGAATGTTAATGCCCCCTCCCCCATCCACTTAAAGCAGTCTAGCATCCCTGTTGATAACATCAATCATAGATGGGTATACTAACCTCCTGTTATCATGTATGCCCTGGGGTGTGACCTGTTGTTACATAGCCTACTGATGGACCACCCTCCCCACATACACTCACTGCACTGTAGTATCCCTATTGATGTCCTCGATCGTAGGCCATTCCAGCTACCTGTACATCTGTAATCTCTGCGGCACATCTTGTAATTGTGTAGTACTATAATGATGATTTGCACATAGACAGGGGTTGACGTCTGAACACTGGCAACTGTGTGTGTCAGAGGGTGTGTTACTGTGTCTGGAATCCCTGAGTGTGTGGGTGTGTCTGTGTTTGCATGCTGACATGGCAGTGGGTATTACTGCTTCTCAATGAGATGCCACTATTTCCACTGGACTTTACCCTTGTCATCCAGCATACCACACTTTTGCCCACTTGTCCAGTTAACTATACCTGTGATGTCACCCACTATGGATGCGATGGCTCTGAACACAGTAGCTTACTACACAGCTATCAAGCTCTTGGATCATTAGAACAGTAAACATAATTGAAACATGGGAAAATATAACTGTGATGTGGAAGCTACAAAGTGCATGCAAGTATTGTCATACTGACCTGTGGGTAGTCAACATGTACATATGGGACTCCCGCATACACCAACATCCCCCAGCACATGCAACTACACCTGAAAAAGGAAGGCAGAACATCAGGATCAACATGCTGTTAGTGTTCTTGCACATGATACATGTTGTCATACGTACAAAATGCATTCTAAAACTGCAATACATGTTATGTCTGCTGCCTGTCAACACTACTCAACAATATTAATCTACAATTGTCTACCTAGTATGTTCACCCTGTGCATCAGTCCATATGAACATGTCCTTGCACCGATGGTGTGGATGACAGGGATGCGGCACAGGCATTATCATATGCATAGGGTGATAATGTTTGCCAGAGGCCTAGGCTGTGCCATTGGATGACATCATGCATGTGTGTTAGGGCCTGTGATATCATTGGGCGTGTGTGGATGTTATGCGTGTGTGTGTTGAGGTGCCCTACATTTGTTTCCAGTGTGTGTGTATGCATGCACACAGGTCTGGCATGTGGCTGGCCTACACAGGGGTAATACTGACAGCTGCAGACTGTACAAGGCAGGTGTCACAGTTCACAGTGCCCAGCCATGGCCATGTGACCTGCGCCTGCCAGGGGTTGCACAGGCACTACCAGGCAGAGGTCCAGATTGAGTACCGTCTGATGACACACGTCCACTGAAATTGTGTCCCTGTTGTGACCATCCAGGACCACGTGCACATGGCCTGCTGCTTCCTGGTGTGGACTGCACAGCACCAGCAGCACTGCTGCTGCTACCACCACTGCAGGAGTGGGCATGTGCAGTAGCATGTTCACGTAGACCTTCAACGGGTGATGTAGCTGGCCTACGTCCACGTGCTCGGCGCCTCACTCCCACCAGATGTTCCAGCACAGACATTCTACGCTCAAGGATTGACATGCCATGGTCAAGGACTCCCACCATGTCACCCAATCGTCTATCCAAAACATCTGCAAGATGATGGTGAGCATTTGCAAGTGCCTGGATTTTGTCAGTTAATGAACGGACATCAGCCCTCTGAAGCTTCAGACTGTCTCTGTTGTGCCATTCAGCACATGCCTGTACCTCCATTACAGCCCCAAAACATGCGTCTGGTGACTCCAGCTGATGTGATTGGTGCCGCAGGGGCATGTTGGCCAGTGGTCCTCCTATGAGCAGTGCTGGGCACATGCCTGTGTGGGACATCACCAGTCTGTTGACTGGGAGCATGGTGTGCAGGCACACCTTCCATAGTCACCACACTTCCCTGTTCCATGCTAACACCCGCCAACTGTCCTTCCTCTATGGCCGGTAGTGATGGGGTATGTGCAGGCAGGGGAACTGTGTGTGAGGATGAGGGGGGAGACAGGTGGAATGGCAACCAATGGCACAGATTCAGCCCCTGACAATCCTACCTGTGCTTTAATCATACTATCATCATCACTGCTAGAGTCTGTGGTGACACTAACATCAGGTGGACCGCAGGAGGGCAACACACCTACATCAACACATGTGAGGGGTAGACAAGAACTGTACATTACAAGTTATACCAGGCACACACAGACAGACAGAGACACACACACACACAGACACACACACAGACAGACAGACACACACACACACACACACACACACACACAGAGACACACAGACAGACACACACACAGACAGAGACACACACAGACAGACAGAGACACACACAGACACACAGACACACACAGACAGACACACACAGACACACATGCTACATGCAGGTGATATGGCAGATGGCATTCAGCTTAGACAATTATAGTTTCAGCTTAGGCAATTATAGTGGTAGTCATCATACATCCCTGAGTTGCACACAGCAACATGCATGTGGTATAGCAGACGGCATGCACCTTACATAATTATAGTGGTGGTTAACATACATACCTGTATTGCACCATTTGTGTTAGTAGCCTATGCCCCATACCTGCACCACAATGCATGCACTTTGCACCATTGCACTGCACTGCCATGGTGTGTGCAACATACACCACATGTTAACGGACCATCACTGACCTCTGTACATCTGCCACTGATGCTTTGTGTTTACCACCGCTCCTATGTGTGTGTGAGAACATGAGCAGTAGGGTATGTCGACTGCATACTATGTTTGCCTGAGCCCTAGCTTGCATATCTCCCCCAAAGCAGTGCATGTCTGTTCAACATTATTCTGCATACCCCTGAGCTGAGTGTAGACATTGTGCATGTGGCTGTACACACATGTTTGACATGGCTGTCCCTACTTTGCAATGGTGCCACAGACCAGCACAGGTATACAGTACACTTATGACCTTGCCAATCACATGTAGTATGACATGTCTTCTGCTGATGTGTTGAATGACATGCATACATGTGTAACACAATGGTGTCCTTTCCAATCTACAGTACGGTAATGGTGTCCCAATGCAGGGACATGTTATACTAACATGGGCCTTCAGCTGTTGCAATGTTGTCTGTTCACCCTACAAATATGCAAGGGCATACTGTACATTGAGCTGATGTGCATAGCCATTGCAGAGCATCATGTGGCTTCACAATTGCTATACAGTGTGAGCTACTGACACGGTTCATAGCCATGACTATGTTCACATACAATACATATCTAATGTGGAATGTGACCCACATCACCGAGGTGTATACACAATAAACCCTAATATGGAATGTGTGACACAGGTCACAGAAGGGTATACAGATGACACCCCTGCACATCTGTAACCATATTACTGATACCTGCCAACTATGCCCACACATGGCTAACTTACAAGTTCTCTATGTCCCACATGCCATCTGCATACCTCACACACATGAGGAGCAGGCATGACAGCGATGTCTGACACCAGCAAGGTGAATCTACTGTATCTGTGGCTTGATGTGGATGTATCTATATGTTGTACAACACATGTATGTATTTGGATACTGCATAGGTGAATGCTTCCATGTCGTGACACACTCCAGATGTTCAAGACATGTTATGTGGTGGTTTCATGTTATGCCTACACAAGTTGCGCACAGGCCTGTATGATGTATAGTGTTTCACATACATCTGCAATATCACCATTACACAAAGGCCATAGTTGTATTGTGTCGAGCCAATGTACAACAGGGTGTACACACATGTACATCACTTCTACTGTGTGCTTTGCTTCATGTCTCTGGCCATCCTCCATGGCCATGTGTACACATGTGCAGTTCAATGGTTGTGATGGCCATCTTATTTCACATGTCAGTGTTATCACATATGACATACACCCATAGATGTCATATGCTCCACTGAGGAAAGGGTTATGCAGACAAAGGGTGGTATGTATCGGATGTGACTGTGAAGCAAGATACAAAACCAAATGTAGAAAACTAAAACAAGCTGTGAATGACCCAAGGCAGTCAAAGAAATTTATTTAAGCGCTTTTCGTCAGCACAGTGAGCTGACTTCTTCAGAAACAGAAACCACTGGCAGCATAACCATTTTAAAGGCTAACATCAGTTTACGTCATAACCAATAATACAATTAGTACAATTTAAGATAGTGTAAATTTTAAAAATTTAAAAAAAAAAAAACTATTTAGAAGCACAATGACCATTAGTGGTAGCAAACATCACATCCTTATGAACATGCAAACAGCACAAGTACATAAGTCAAGTCAACTTGTTGGTGTAAAAAGTATAAAAAATAATATTATATAATGTATTAAATATTGCAACAATTAAATAAACATACAATACTGTTAAAATTTCAGCAATTATTAACCCTAGTTGTATTATACTATTAATTCATGGTTTTAAGCCTACATATGTTGTTGTATCGGATGTGAGACATGTTTTGCAGGATAGCTGAGCAGTGTTGCAGTCAGCCCACTACATGTCATGGACATGTCTGATAGCACATGACATTGTGTGACATTCATAGCAAGGGTATACTCCACAAGGGTATATCCTGTGTGCCGGGCATACTCCAGCTCCAACACATTTAGTGTGTGTGGACACATATGCTCTCTGTACAGTACTGTTCGTATTCCCAACATGTGTAATGCTGATATGTAGTACCTGTCCCTACAGTGAAACACACCTCCACCATTATATTTACTGTTGTCTACACATCTGGCAATGACAGTTTGGAAGTTTTAGTGTAGGTGTTTTATATAGTCTACAATTGTTTCACATTGGTAAACAGTGTGATGCATTGCAGGTCTGACCAGTGTCCATTACCAGGACCACCATACATTATGTGTACGTGTGTTATGGCAGATAGCATGCAATTAATATGTTCTGTGCATTATCAAGCCTGGTAAATAATAACAATCTCACCTGACACAGGATGCTGTTGCTGCAAAACACCAGAGGTACCTAAATAGGGGTGTCACAACAGTAAGATCATTATCCACACCTGTGTGGTAGCTACAGGGTGCAATGTCTATGTTAGCACATAAGCCATTACAATACACTATACTATGGAGTATGCACATCTGTGCATACATAGAGTAGCAGAATATAGTATGTGGCATATGTGCATACATCAATGAAAAATTTGAAATTGTATGTGAGGGAATTAAATTTAAAAATGTATTTTTTGGAGAAACAAATGGGAGTTCTTGATTGTGGAAATGAGAGTACCTTTGTACCACCTCAGTGTAAGGATTTAGTAAACTTTGAGAATATCATGGAATACGAACTAAGGAAAGCCTGTTCGCATAAGTTTAATTTTGAGGATAATTTAACTTGTGAAGAAAGAGAGTACAGGTGTATGAGACCTGATAAAGGGGATGGTGATTATGTATAGTATTGACTATACTGGTCGGATGATGGAAATGTTGGATGATACCAAAACATATTGTAGAGTATCAAGGCACGAGGTAAATGTGGCTTATAAAAGTAATGAGTTATAGCGCGGAAATAGATTGTTTCAAGGTATTATAAGTGAAGAGGAGTATCATTACCCTATTATGCCAAAATTTTTGGCATACCCAAGGTACACACCTATTGTTTCTGCTAGGGGCTCTAAGACAGAACCCCTTGCTTCCTTTGTTGACCAGCATTGTAAAAAGGTTGCACTTGATACAGGTCATATTTTAAAAACTGTTTGGAGAGACTTGGTGAGGTTGATATTACTGATGTGAATAGTTATGGGTTTTTAACAATTGATGTTATAAACCTATTTTCAGTCATACCTCACCAAGCTGGTTTAAAACTTTTTCATGACAGTCTATACTCAAGTTCCAGTTTTGATCTGAGCAAGCTTGAGATTTGTTGTGATCTTATGAGGCTTGTTTTGGAGAATAATTTTTTATCTTTTGAAGGAGAGATTTACAGACAGTTAACTGACACATTGTGCCCCTGTATTTTCCAATTTGGTCCTTCTAGCATGGGAGAAGGAGAATATATTAAATTCAAGATATGCTGAAAATATTGTGTTATATAACAGGTTTCTCGATGATTTACTCATCCTGTGATGAAGAGAGTATTAGGATTTTATGGCATATTTGAATACTAGTTCCGACTTTCTCAGATTTACTTATAATTGGAATTTTGATTGTATAAATTACTTGGATATTGAAATTTCAAAGAATGAATGGGGTTTACATAGTAATATTTATAGAAAACCTAGTAACTCCATGTTACATTTTGCAAGTTGCCACCCTTACATCAAAGGAGGTCAAGGGACAAATGATTCGTTTATCCAAGTTAATTAGTGATGATGTTGTATATAAAAAGAGATCTATACATTAATTGGTTTATTTCTGGAAAGGGGTATCCTTTGGATTTGTTAATTAAGATCAAACGGGAAGTATGTAAGAGGAAAAGCAAATACATCCCTATTTTGAAAATGAATGTTTCCAGAGGTAACTCTCGGATTTGTGATGTGGGATCGAGGAGAATAAATTTAGATGTTACCCTAAATTTGTTTTACAATACAATGAAGTCTCCAAATTTGAACAGTATTTGGGAACACTTTTAAGTAAGGATACCAGGAAAGTTTTGGGTGAATATCCTATTATGGTTTTAGTAGGGTTCCAATTTAAAGGATATTTTGGAAGAAAGTAGGAGGGACAACAGACTCCTTTATGAATAAATGTGGTTGTTGCAGGTGGTGTAGGTATATACTATTATGTGCCCAGGTAGTTGCAATTGTTTAACTAGGAATTGTGTTTATTTGGCAACTTGTATGTCATGCACACATTTTATGTTGGCATGACAACAAGAAGTCTGAGGGAAAGAATTGTGAGCACTGTGGCTCAATTAGGAGACGGATGAACATAATGCTCTTCTTGCATTAAAGGTGTCATGAGTTTAAAAATTCTTGTTTTTATAATTGATAAGGTCAACTTAGACTACCAAGGGACATTAAGAACTGGAAATGGAGTGGCAGATCAGGTTGAATGCCACTAGGATACCTGGGATTAACGAGTATTTCTATAAAACCTTTGTTAAAATAAATTTTATATGAAATTTTTATATTGTTGTATTTTGGATCAGTATTGATGTATTGAACATTAATATCACTGTTATTATATCTAGTGATATTTATTTAATATTTTGTAATGGGCAGGTTCTGGGGAGTGTTGTATGAACAATATTTTTAGTAATAATCACATTATACCATATTTATGTTTAGGTTTTTGTATTATGTTGTAATTTATTTGATATATATACACATTTTTATGTTTTTCAAGTTTTTAGGTTAATTATGGTGAACATTATAGCATTAAAATGTATGTATTATTTTTATTATGTTTAATCTGGATGCATTGTTTTAATGTTGGTTTGTGGCTTTAAGTTTAAAAGCTTTGTGAATATTTATTGATTGATTAATTAGATAATTGATGATTTTTAGAGGATGGGTTTAGTATTTATATGTGTTCAAATGTTTTCGTAGTGTTCGGTGGAATAAATTTCATTATCCAGTTACCTGCTGTGTGTCCTGGTTTTTCTCATTGCCTTTACTTGGACATTTTGGTCGACAATTTTGATTATTTGGTGGATTCCTGCATTGGAGTCGTATTTTGTGCTGTTTATATGTGCATACATGCCTTGCAAAACCGAGGCGAAATCCTTCAAAGCCCCCGGGCCTGTGGAAAATATGGCCCAGACCGCAGAATCCTTTATAAACGCATTCTATGAACACCTTCAGGAATGCATGGATCATGCAATCCCAAATAAAACCAAGACCCAATCCTCCAAAGGCAGACGTCCTGTCTGGTGGACCCAGCCATAAACAAACTATACAATAGAAGGAGGAAGCTACTACATGATAGAGCAAAATCCCAAAAAGGGAAGGCATCTCTGATCAGTATTAGCAAAAAACTACGGGCACTCATAAAATCGTCTAAGGCCAGCTTCGAGAGAAAAATTGCACAGGACATTAAGGATAATCACAAGGCTTTCTTTAGTTATGTTAGGAACCTGGGTGGGAATTCCCAGATATGCTCAGAATTAGTCCAAAATGACAAAAATACACCGAGCCCACAGACATTGCCAACATCCTAGCTGACAGGTTCAGTGCAAACTTCTCCCCCCTCTCCCCACCAAAAGGGCAAATATCTATCCCCACAGAGTGCTGGCCCCTGACATCTCAGCTGCTCAGGTAAGAGCCGCTCTCCAAAGCAAAAACACAGCATCAATGGGACCAGATGGTGTCCAGGGCTGCGTCCTACATGAACTCCAAGAAGAGCTAAACCCAAACATAAAACTACTGTTCAATCTTAGCCCTACTACAGGATATGTACCCAAAGAGTGGCGTACAGCAACAGTGGTCCCTCTCCACAAAGGTGGTGCCTCAACGGATCCTGGAAACTATCGCCCCATAAGCCTGACTAGCTTGGTCTGCAAAGCTATGGAAAGGATCATCATGGACCTCATAAATAAAGATATTGGGGACCTACAGACACTGGATCCTACCCAGTTTTGCTTTGTTAAGGGCAGATCCTGCCTCTTAAACCTGGTCGATTTCTTTGAAACAGTCACCAAGGCCATTGACGAGGGGAAGGTGGTCCACACAGCCTACCTGGACCTCGGAAAAGCCTTCGATACAATACCCCACTTGGGCATTATAGATAAGCTCACCAGCTTAAATATAAACCCCTATGTCACTAGATGGGTTGCAAACTGGCTCAAGGACAGAACCCACATGGTTAGAATTGCTGGAGCCATGTCAGACTCCAAACCAGTTACAAGTGGCGTCCCACAAGGCTCAGTCCTGGGACCTCTCTTGTTCGGTATATGTTTCTCGGCGGTACAGGCCAACACGGAAGGACTGTGGCTGACCAAGTTCGCAGATGACTGCAAACTGGGCGCCATAATCAACTCTCCAGCCGACACAAGCATCCTCCAAAAGGGCCTCATAGAAACAGACAACTGGTGCCAGAGCCATGGCCTCAAGCTAAATGCTAAAAAGTGTATAGTCATCCCCTTTGGCAAAAACAAAGTGCCCACAAATTACCACATAGGTAGTAATCCATTAAGTACAGAAGAAGTCATTAGGGACCTGGGGACCCAAGTTGATAGCAATCTCTCATTTGACAACCACGGCCAAAGTGGTTAGAAAAACATTTTATATAGCCCACCTAATCATGAAGGGATTCACATCTAGATCAGGGGAGGTCATCGTACCTCTTTACTCATCCCTCATCAGGCCCATAATTGAGTACAATGCCCAATTTGGGATGTACCTTACCAGACACCTGCAGCAACTGGAAAGACCCCAAAAGTACCTCACCAAGAGGATCAAAGGGCTCAAACAGATGCCATATGCTGCCCGGTTAAAGAAACTCCAGCTCTACTCAGTGGCATACCGCCTGCTCAGAGGCGATCTGTGCCTGACGTATAAAGCCATGTCCAACCCGGAATTAATGGACATGCTGCATCTCAGAAAATCCAAATCCCATCGAGCTACGAGCTCGAGAGACTTGAACCTCAGCACTGAAATAAATAGAACATGCTGGAGGGACAGATTCATAACCCAGAGGCTCCCTTCCCTCTGGAATAAAATCCCAGTCCAGGTTAGGCAGAGTCACACATTGACTCTCTTCAAGAGGAATCTTGATGAGTGGATGGGAGATCGTAGGTTTACCCCGGCTATCACTTCTGTGTCACTGTTAGACAGAGGCACAGTATACTAACCTCAAAAAAAGGCATAGCAAAATTAATTTAAAATGGGTGGCGAAAGCCAAACACACTCTGGCTAGGCTTATAAATGCCCTAGGGCAGATAGCCTAGTATGAACCTATGAACCTATGAACCTATGATGTTAAATTACATATTGTACAGTAACATATGTAACTATGTGATATACGGCTGTGTTTTATGTGCAGTAGTGACTTACCAGGCAAGTCCAGGCTCGGTGGTTGAGAGACACCCACCTCCACAATACCAGCTAACGCTTGTGGATGGAGGTCTGCAGGTGTCCCAGGTTGACCAGTAGCTCCTCGGTACATGTGAGTGGGGGCTGGGTGAGTGACCTCCACCTGTTGCACCTTGTTCCCTGGCGATTGCATTAGCATGTTATTTCGCCCGTCTTATCTGGTCAGTGCAGTGTTGGCACACCTGCTGATAGGTGCAATTGTGACTGCCAACATCATTTATCCTCCTGCAGAATTCCTCCCACAGGGCATCCCGCTGCTGTGCATCCTGTGGCACATGGTTGAAGAGCATTTTGTAGTTGTTGAGGAGGTATGGAATGAGGACCTCATCCTCCAAGCGGCTGTATGGTGGCAGTCAGCTACAGGGCATACTTGGAAGACATAATGATGGAGACAGGTCACAGTAACTTGCAGAGAAGTACAGCAGTGCAGCTGAACATACATGTGTATCACATTTATTAAGTTTACAAATATGTCTTTGTAGATCTACATGACACTAACACCACTGACATGTATAAGTCACACACATTTGACACCTACTGGTGATGTGATGTTATCGCCATATGTGTGTATCATGTGATGACATTGATCATACACCATGTGGATGTTGTCTTGACATGGGCATGTCTGTTTGCCTGTAGTGGTGGTGTCTTTACCTATCAGCACATGCCCAGATGTGTTCACATTAATGCAATCAACCTTAATGCTGTGTATATGCCACATATATAGTCATACATAGCCGTTAGGTACATGACCTGTGACCCTGCAGATTTGCAAGCATGTATGTGTTTTGCCATATACATCTACATGGCACTGTACAGCTCTGTAGCATCCTGCCATGTATTGCCTGTGTTGTGCATGTGTAACACATGGGACAATAGCTAGCCTGATGGTATTTGCAGGGTTGGATATCATAGTGATGTGGTAGGCTATATGCCCTGGGCCATTTATGAGCCTAGGCAGACAGGTTACCTAGCTGTAGGCAACATACAGATATTATTCAGTGGCCAGTTCAAGCAGTGCCACAGAACTGATACACATGGTTACTGATATATTTGGCATGCGGTCATCAAACCATATCACAGAGAGGGATGATGTGCAGCTTTGCTAGACAGGGATGCATAGTATGGTAAGAGTAAGTTGAGTGTATGGGACAGGGATCTATCAGGCATGTTGTGATCCTTGTACTAGAAAGGTGGATGTCCATGACGTATGTGTTTATTTGGGATCAGGATGTGTTAAGTGTAGCATGTCCAACACCTCTGGGTTGGACATGGCTTTATTCAGGGTAGGCTGCATGCTACATAGTGCAGCTAGGGATTGTGAAGGGCAGTGTAGGCCATCTACACATGGACAATAACCTTAAAGGGAATATGTGATCTATTATGGGTCACATGGGTGTTGAGTATGGCTGAGCAGTTATCTCTATATTCCTGGATGGCACCCTGTCATGATTAGGGGTGCCACATATGACTACCTGTCTTTTGTGGTGATGTAACTATCAAAGGGAAGTACTGTCTAGCTGTATTTCATATACACAGTTGCCATTATGTTGACTGCTGCCTAGATGATAGTTAATGAGTACAGAGTTTATAACATAGGGGATGACAATGCAATACTTAGCTGTCAGAATGTGGCCATACATCACACACCACACATCTGACACACTAAGGCCCTTCTGTATGTTGAATGCAGCACACAATGAGTCGACTATTGCTCCTAGTTCATAGTCATTTGCAGACATCAATAGGCTGATGCCTTCTGTGCTAGTCTATGTGGTATAGATACCAAAGAGGGGGCAATACCAGGAATGACCCCTGTATTACTGTGGCTGGCATTGGTTTGATGTGCATGTATTCATCGGACACCTTCTGTAGTGTGGGTTCTGCCAGCAGTCCAGTTGCCAACCACTCCTGTGACATAGGAATATACACCTAGTTTACTGAGTGTAGCTGGAACACAGTATGGGTGATGGTGTCCTACAACCTGTTAAGGTCATGATGTGCAGTGTGAATCAACCCTACTGTCATCTATATCTGTACCGAGTACATCAATTACACTGACCACGGTTCATGGCTGTACAGACCAGACTCAGCAGGGTAGTTGTGCACTATGTCCCATTATCAATGGTGTCTCCCCCTTTGTGGGGTGTGATAACTGCTGCTGTGCACCATTCAGTGTATACACAGCCTGTATGTGGATAGCTGAATGTTCTTACATTTGTGTAGGATACACCCTGGGTTGTTGACAGGTCCCATGGAAGCTGTATCTATGGCATTAGAAAGTGCAGCTTGTACCTGCATAGTCGTTAGTACAGGGGTCCTGTAGTGTTCATGGATATATTACTAAGTGTACCTGTTGGGGTTGGGGGGAGGTGGGAGTGGGTTTAGGTTCTCTGAGACCCCATCTGGATGAATGTGTGCTATTTCTGTAGGTACAGTACTCTCCATGCCATAGTGCTGTGCAGCACAGCAGGTCTTGTCGTTGCCATTACAATTAACGACACAGCTATAGAATGCTCTGTGCTTGGCCTCATAATATGTGGCTAATTGGTTTCACGGTAGCTTTGCGTGGTTTCATATGGTGTATCTGCATCTTACTGAGGCTGATCAGGGATCACCTACACTCATGTGTGTTCACTTTTGCAACAGTTACTACCTTCTGTGGTACAGTTTAAAGCATGGTACCACCAGTTTGCCTACTTGTTTGTGTTGGGTTGACTCCTGGTTCTGTTTCAATGGCACAATCACTGCACATATGTGACTGCTTAAGGTTCATTTTTGTAGTATTCAGCATTTGCACATGCATTGTCCATCTGCATGGGTGCCATGGCACTCACCACTCTGCTCTTAGGGAACATAAAATTGGCATTGGAGACTAACTATGTGTAGCATACTGTTAGCCCTGTTTGTGTGACTTCTGTGATCCAATCAGTGGGGTCGATGGAATCCAACATGCATTGAGCGCAGGTGTTGGTACATGATGAGTCTTCACAGTTCATAATGGAATAGTTGAGAGTAGCCAGTAGTATGGTTCTGTCTCAGACCTAATCTTCCCCATTACAGCACAACTACCCTGCCATTAACTGGGAAAACTACTCATGTCCCAACACCTTTGCGCAACGGTTCTTGGAATTCATAAATTCCAATGCCCTGGATCAACTAATCCATAGTCCCACCAGGGGCTCCAATATCCTAGACCTGGTCATTACCAACATGGGAAATCAATGCTCCATACCTATGGTCACCCCCTCGTTAGTCAGGTCTGACCATAAGCTAATCACCCTTAACATCCACATCCCACCCCACCCCCAGTAAAGAAACCACCATAAAAACTTCTCCAAAGCCAACTTCATGCTACTCAAGTCAGAAGTGACAAACTTCATGACACCCATGCAGATGGGAACTGAAAGTTCAACTGCTGAATCCTACACTAAGGCACTGTACGAGCACATCCACTCATGCATGAATCGTGCCATCCCAAATAGAACCAAAATGCTCTCATCCAAAAAAGGAAGCCAATCTGGTGGTCCCCTGCCATAAACAAACTTTACAACAAAAGGAAGAAACGTTTGCAGAAAAGAGGAAAATCCCAGGATGCAAAAAACTCCCTTACTAGCCTCAGTAAGAAACTGAGATGCCTCATAAAATCCTCCAAAGCTAGTTATGAAAATAAAATTGCCAAAGATTCCAAAGACAACCACAAAGCATTCTATAACTATGTCAAGAATCTAAATGGCAATGCTCAGATCTGCTCTGAGCTAAAACAGAATGGCATTAAATATACTGATCTGAAGGATATTGCCAATATCCTGGCAGATCGATTCAGTGCCAACTTCACCCCCCTCTCACCCCCTAAATGGCCCATCTCAATACCAGAAGATTGCCAAATTCCAGTAATAACGGACACAGAGGTACAAAACGCACTCTCTAAAGCCAAGAATACAGCATCCATGGGACCAGATGACATCCCGGGCTGTGTACTACATGAACTACAATATGAACTGGCACCTCACCTAAGTGTCATGTTTAATCATAGCCTCACCTCAGGTTTCGTGCCCACTGAGTGGCGCAGAGCTACATTTATCCCAATCCACAAGGAGGGATCCACCTTGGATCCCGGAAACTACCGTCCCATCAGTCTGACAAGCCTTATCTGCAAGGCCATGGAGTGTATTATCATGGAACTTATAAACAAAGACATTGGCAACCTTCAAACACTGGACCCCACCCAGTTTGGGTTTGTGAAGGGCCGATCTTGTCTCCTGAACTTGATTGACTTCTTTGAATCAGTCTCCAGAGCCATGGACAAGGGTAAGGTGGTCCACACAGCCTATCTAGACCTTGCCAAGGCCTTTGACACCATCCCCCACTCTGGAATCATAGATAAACTTACTAAGTTGGGCATTAATCCCTATGTCACCCAATGGGTTGCTAAATGGCTTACTGATAGAATCCACACTGTAAAAACAGCCAACTCCAAATCCAGCTCCAGACAAGTGACAAGTGGAGTACCTCAGGTTTCAGTCCTGGGGCCGCTCTTGTTTGGCATCTACTTCTCTGAAGTACAGGCCAACACTAAGGGACTCTGGCTAACAAAGTTTGCAGATGACTGCAAACTGGGAGCCATTATTGAATCCCCAAATGATGTGGATACTCTACAAAAGGGCCTTACAGAAACAGATGCTTGGTGCCAGAGCCATGGGCTCAAGCTCAATGCCAAGAAATGTATTGTTATCCCCTTTGGGAAAAAACATGTATCCATGAATTACCATACAGGTGGCAGTACACTAAACACAGAAAGTGTGATAAGAGACTTAGGGACACAGGTGGACAGTGGTCTCACCTTCGATAACCACATCGTCACAACAGTCAGGAAATCCTTCTATGTGGCACACCTCATCACGAAGGGCTTTTCATCCAGAAAAAGGAGGTCATTGTCCCACTGTACTCATCCCTCATTAGACCCATTATAGAATACAATGCCCCATTTGGTATGTACCTCTCAAGACATCTGCAACAACTGGAAAGGCCTCAGAAATACCTCACTAAAAGAATCACAGGCCTAAAGCAGATGCCCCACGCTGACCGCCTTAAAAACTCCAGCTATACTCTGTCGCATATCGTCTACTCAGAGGCGATCTCTGCTTAACATACAAGGCCATGTCAAACCCAGAGCTGTTGGACATGCTACACTTAAAGAAATCCCAATCCCTCAGAGCTACACGCTCCAGGGATCTAAACCTTGTCATCACAATAAACAAAACATGCTGGAGAGATAGGTTCCTGACCCAGAGACTCCCCAGACTCTGGAATAGATTGCCCATACATGTCAAGCAGAGTGCCTCTTTGGACCTCTTCAAGAGGAACCTTGACGATTGGATGGGAGAAAGGAAATTCACCTCAGGGATCACGTCAGTCGCCCTGCTAGACAGGGGTCCAGGAAAGTAAATAATGTGGGAAGAAATAGCCAGGGAATTGTTATGGCTAGGCTTGTATAGGCCATAGGGCTGATAGCCTAGTACCACCCTATGAACCTATGAACCTATTATGGCAGTTGGGAAGTCCGCGGCCTGGTGGGTGATCTGTCTCAAGGTGCATTTTGAATTCCACTGTAGCACAAAGGTAGTTGCTCAGCATAATGCATCTGATGTTATGCAAGTGTAATTAGCATGGGGGTGTACATATCCTTCAGGTATATGGACACACCTACAGCCCATTTGTTCCAATAAAGGATAATGGGCAAAAGGTGAGGTATGTGTTATAACATGGTCATGCAGGTGTGCTCTCCGGAGCATTGAAACATGTCTCAGCCACTGCACAGATATGTTCTCCATGTTAGGGACTGACATATGTGTGCCCATATAGTGTTTCTGACATGTATCATTGTATAGCGAGACCTGCAGTGCATTGCTTGGCTGTCCCTGTAACAGCAGTGGACCCTCACCTGAACCATGCATGATGAAGGCACTATAGGGGAAGCATGAGCCCTAGGCTGTGGCAGATTCCCAGGGGTGACAGGTGCAGGCCCTGTCTAGCAAAGCATCATGGTCTGTCAACCATGTTATCCCAGGACGACAGATACTGGATACCCTGCAATGGCCACCACTACACTAGACAATTGTGGAATACAATCATTTTGTTCCTGTACTGCAGTATCATTCTGGCCAATGGCAGAATGCTACCCAGGCCTTGGGACATACCTGCAAGGCCTACAAGACCTGATAGTTCCTACATGTGTTTCCATGCTGTCCAGGCTACTGCATCACAGGTCCTGCACAATAACATGGAATATGCCAGAGCCATGTGTATAGATCAAAAGGTGGTCTGAGTGTATGAGTATGTGGCTAATCATGTCAGACAGGCAGCTGACAGTATGTATGCCCTCGTATAGGTCAGTGTGCAACATAGTGCTAGAGTTTGCATTCACAAATGAGTACTGTTGGGCATGTTTCCGGTCATGTGTTCAGAGGTGTGGCACAATTATGCAAACTATGTCATACAGTTTGTGTATTTCAGTGTCTGTCTCTTCCTGCTTGGGGGGGGTCACTTGTTTGGCCAGATACTTAGACAGATCTGTGAATGTGTGTGATTTCCAGTAGTGTGTGTGGGTGTCCTTACTGTGTTCTGGTAAGGGTATGTGTTGGTTGTGTTCATGAGCTCCATGTATTAACCTACACCTCATGACTGTCCAGTCTAATCATGGCTGTAGACTGGGCTGCCGTCCAGCTTACCCCTGTAGCTGCATCCCAGACAATGTGTGGGGCATGTTGTTAGGTGGGTCTGGCCGTGTACAAGGCATAGAGATTACATTCCCCCAGGATGGCCACATACACAAAGCTGACATTAGGAAACACCAGTAGCTGACTAGTGGACATGCCTGTATAAGCATTCAGTACTACAAGTACCAAGTACTGTATTTAGTTTACATATTGCCTATGAAGATGTTTTAGACAGTGATGCGCACATGTAATTATTTGTGTTATGGACGTGACAACACTGGCTATTACGGAAACATTGTAGCTACCCTTAGCAGCAAACCTCCTCTGAGGAGCACATCACATCCTGTTAGTTGATTACAGATGATGCATGTGTCTACAGGTCTGTTTCCTTCTCTGGGTATATACTCACATATCCACCAGGACCATGAGCTCTGTTTGGCACAGACACCCACTCCCCAAACAGAGTCATGTATCAATAGGCTCTGATGCCACTATCACCATGATCAGGATATAATCAGACAGTGTGAGCCATCACCTATGATGCTGCTATTACACATGGGCAGCTGTCTCCTACATCTTACACTCCTACTGCAGATGTTACACTGGAATTAAAGATAATGTGCAACCTGTTTCATTACCAGTGCTGTGCACTACCTTGCATACAGTATGTGCAGGCTGCTGTTAGGTTGGGCTACACAAACCTGGTAGTTCAACCAGTGTGTCTGTGCTCTCAATATCCACTCTATGTAGGTGTGCACATAGCCATTTGGCCCAGCCCTGTAACAAGGGTCACTGCACATTTGCATAACATGTACACATGCACAGCTGTTATTGCTTGCAAACGATAGTAGAGAGGTGGATATTACATGTGTTATGTGCATGGATAGTTACCTGGCTCTTCCAATTATCTTTGCTATCATGCTGCTAACCTGCCAGATGAATACTAATGCTATGTATCCTGTCATTGAGTATTGTAATTGCCAATAGATATAACTACTGTTTGCATGACATAACAAAACTGCTATGTAGAACAGAATACAGATCTGCCTAGAATACTGTACATTACACAGTTATTGGCACAATATCCCACAATGCACACCATATTTGCATGGTAAGCCCATCTTTAACATGTTCATCTTACTTATACACCCATACATATTTCGACTGTTACAAAATAACAACATATACTATCCCCTGTTATAGCACATACTTGTTGGACCAATCCTGACACTGACAGTAGCTGGAAGAGAAATGGTGGGTTCCAAGCCCATAGCATCCCTTGTGGTGTATGTGGAGTGTGTCGTGTGACCTACAGCAGTACACACATAGAATACTACAAGCATTACTACTGCTCAACAATATATTGCTACAAGATAGCTATTTCCACTATATGCATTGATTACACTGTAATTCTTACAGTACAGATACTACATATATAGACATACTATATGTTATACATACCATCTTAGTAATCGGAGATGTTATTAACTAGTGTACTACTCATTTTCGGTTCATCTTTCTGTGTTTTGTACTGTCCTACAGGTAGATACAGATGGTTGGAATGTGTGACAAGACAACCTTTTATAGTTACAGATCAGTAAAATGTGCTATCCCGATGGCCAATTGGTGTTCCTAAGTAGCTAATTACATGGACTTCAGATGTGCTGCTACTGCCTTAGCCAATACCATGGCTACAGTGGAGTATAATTGAGTACTCCACTTGGGGGCTGTCCCTTTGCCTTACTTGTGAGGAAGACAGTGTGGAGGTTTTGTTTTGTAATGTATTGCAACAGCTGCATTGAGACGAACAGTAATATATTGTGTGTAATGCCTAGAGGAGTTGGTCTAAATGTGAGTACTGCTGTTATATTTCTGAAAATTGCTACTTGTGCAGGGTTTGTCTGTACCTAATACTTCTGCATATGTGTCAGTCTGGCCAGGTTGTTTGACTAGCTCAAGGCTGCATAGCTATGCATATAATGTTAGGGGGTTTACAGTGTGCTTACCAGACATATTTAGTTTGGTGTTACTGTGTATCATACTGTGCTAATAATCAGTACTCGATAAAACTTCCTGGTGTACGAACTTTTCAACCCTCTGAAACGGGATTATTTCATACAAACCCTGTCACATCAGCAGTTGCTCAATTGTATAACGGCAACAATTTCACATAGGGCCATGTTAGCGTGTCTGTGTCCAGGTATGTTAAGGTTTAAGCAGATGTTATTCAGCAGTTGCATAATTGGTTATGGTATGACAGTATGTATTGATGAAATTATTTTGGTTGTGGGGTAGATGGTGGGTGCACATAACACATGCAGGTGTGTAGGAACTACCTTTATACAACGTCTATATGTGTGTGAGTATTCTTTCCCTATGTGAACACCTATCCCTTAGTGGACTATTACCATGGTAAATGCAGGCTGATTCATTAAGGCACTATTAAATGCTTCCTGTATAGCATGCAGGAACTGTTAGTCCTTGAATCCTTTTGGCAATACATCGGAATGTAATAAAGATTTGAAAAATGAAAGCTGTCTGTGTAATTCTGTCATGGATATTTGCAGTCAATGGAGTTGTGTTGGTGACTGTGTCCATAGAACATATGCGTATTGGCATATACTCTTCATATGTTATGTTCATATTGTTTGGGGGGGGGGTGGAATGTGTGATTGTTATGGTCCATGTTATACTCAGATATGACCACTTCGGATGCTGTCTACAGACATGTATGTATGTATGTATGTATGTATAGATATATATATATATATATATATATATATATATATATATATATATATATATATATATATATGTATATAGATATATACATTATTGCATACGTTTATCTGTACCTCCATATATGTGTAGATGTTTCTAACCTATCTATATATCTACATATATATGTAGACCTGTATATATCAACATGCCTCTATCTCTCTCTCTCTCTGTATATCTATATCTATATCTATATATATATATATATATATATATATATATATATATATATATGAGCGTACACCTTTAATTGAGTACATGGCAGGTTGTCCTATTTCAACACATTCCTCCCTTTTGTGTTTTAACCTGTCTGCATACACAACTGGGATAGATACATCCCAGGTAGCTTAGTGTTAGGTTAATCGGAGGATGGAGTACATGGTTGCAGGTTCTACTCCTGGAAGGTATTATTATTTTACCTCTCAGAGTAGGCACTGGTAGTGAAAGTGTGAATAACGCACATTTACATGGTTGTGAGCAGGTTTGCCCGTGGTCTGCGTGATGTTAAGCAAAGGTCAAACGTGTGAAGCGCTTCTCCGTTACCGTGTTGTAGCACCACTTACCATCGCGCAAACACGTGGAAACCTGCTTACAACTGCTTAAGCGTGCTTTAATCTGCCTGCATCCAAAAGCCCTTATTCTGGCCCTCAAAATAATGTAACGGCCCTTGCAGGTCATAAACCCAGGACCATGAACAGCACAGTCACTAACCTTACCACTAAGACATCTGAGATATGCACAAATGTTATGATGTTTAGAATATACATTGTACTACAGACATTCCTCACTACTGAAAACATATGTGACAATCAGTTGGTGTACATATGTCTGATACATGTTAATTTACATATGTTTGTGAAAGTAGGTGTTGCAATGTGACATGACATGGTGTATTATGAATGAGTATGGTTCTTGCTTTGTGTCCTTTTTATATTGTCCCCATACTCCATGTGTGCCCCTCCAGTTCACTTATTGGACATCTGACCCAGGCCCTCCTTGATGCATGATTGCATTACCCATCATTCCTCCCTCACCCCAATCTCCACATACACAACAGCCACCCCTTCTATGGTGACTTAGGTTAATATTAATTGTTATGATACCAGAGCTGCATGTGTTTTGTGTACACTCCAATTCCTTTGGAGTGCTTCTGTGTCACAAAGTGTGTTCATAGATACTTATATATATGGCTATTGCTGTAACTGTATAATATATATATATATATATATATATATATATATATATATATATATATATATATATATATATATATATATATATATATATATATATATATTTGCAGACATCACTGACATATATATATATAGATGTATATGTGTGTATATATATATATATATATATATATATATATTTCGTATTAGTTTTTAACAGTAATACATCTGTAGATTGGAATGTGTTGGTTCACAAACTACAGTACATTACAATTTACTGTACATATGTTCACAAGGCCACTGTCCCATTTGTGATCATTACAGTGAAATGCATATGGTATAAGGTGTATTCTCAGGACCATGCAACATGTATACACCTCGGATGGCTTAGTGGTACGTCCCATGACTATAGTGTGCATGGTCCAGGGTTTGACACCTGCGATGCTTTATGAATGTTTTTTACTGCAGAGTAAGGCTCATTTAAGCAGTTGTAAGCATGTTTAAAAGTGTTTGTGTGACATTATAGCAGCAGATAAACACAGTTAAACACACGTTGAGACGTATAACCTGTGCGTGCAAACACGGCCACATCCGCTAACTACTCTGGTTATATACCTGTCAGTGACGTAACACCTCACTATTTGCTGTCATGATATTACATTCTCTGTTGACTGTACTCTCCTGCACACGTGGGTTTATATGGGTGATTTGAATGTTTATTATACCAACGATTACTACATATATATGCAAGCTGTGGTTAAGGTATACTTCTGCACATGATAAACATCCCTGCCTTTATCGGGATTGTAACCTCGAATGCACAGATACTATGCAGATGCTGTAACCATTACACTGTTGACATCAATGTTGCTTCCGCCTATTTCCTATTTAGATGATTTCTATGTGTAAGCTAGGCTAAGAAAAGTGGGAGAACCCCCAAACTCACTGAGCTTCACGTACTCTTGACATAACAACATATAACAAATGTACTGTGAGACACTATATTACATTCCTAACTACATTAGGCATAGTCCCTCAGTGACACACTTCAAGAGAAACCTTGTTGTGTGAATGCGTAACAGACTATACACCCCTGGGATCATGTGTCCCAGAACCATACAGCCAGGTGTTGGGGGAGCCTGTCCAGTTTGATAGCTGCAAGACCTGTTGGGGGAATTGAATGGTGTTGAATTGTCACATTAATATGCCCTCTTTAGATCACTAAGTGCCCCTATCACCCTCCACAATCCCAGTCTTCAACAGCTTCCTGCAACTCTGCCTGGAATTGCTTCATTGGCTATGTTTGGCAGAGGCTCAGTTACTTCATCAATGGTGCGGGGAAGGCCAACACACTGTTGCTATGCTTCTAATTGCCTTTGGGCAGATAGATAGTAGGCTATCTGTGCACCTCTAACATGCAGGCCATCACAGCCATAATATGCGAATAAACAGACCTTCAGTGTGAACTCACCATGTAGTCAGGAAACATTGAGTACAGCACAAACATACAGAACACTGATACTTAGTCACTCCAAATGCCTATTTTGGAAGCTAAAAGACTTGTATAAGGTTAAGGCTTTCTATTGCTTACCACTAGGTTACCTACAGGGGAGATGAAAAAGAAGCACAGATGGGGATCATGCATGAATGATACCATACCGGCCTATGTGTCTGCCTTACACTTTTCAATACTGGCCAAGGCTATTGGTGCCCCCATGGTGCCTTATTTAGGAGAGTCCCAAAGGTGAATACCAGCTCTGTAAACAGCACAATAGCAGATTCAATGAGGTTTATGCTACTCAACACCAGGGGTTGTGATCACAACATACATGCACTCACAGCACTCCTCAGGATGGACAACATCAACATCTGTGCATTAACTGCAATCTGTCTTAAGGCTCCTGAGGGCACACCAGCACTACCAGACTACAACCCATACCACACATTTCAGCCACGGAACATGGACTGACAGACATGGAGGGGCTGTATCCTTATTCATCAGGGATACCTACACCTCCAGGTTAGTGGGGCAGCATGATACCTCTGTGATCATCCATGTGCAGCTAACATCAGCCACAACAGCAATGTGGAATGTGGCCTGCTATGGATCACCCTCCATGACCCAGGACCTCCACTCCACCTACCTGGAGACAGTGGAAAACACGACAGTCCTAACACACACCCTGGCAATGGTCGATGTCAACTACCATACCATTAACTGGGAAATGTACTCCGGTACTCACTTCCAGGACCAGCGCTTCCTGGAATGTATCACCTTGTATGCCCTGTATCAGGTGGCAACCTCCCTAATGTGGGGTGGAAGCTACTAGATGTGGTCATTACCAGCATGGGCAACAGGTGCACCACAGTGGAGGATAACTGGTCACTGGTTAGATCTGACCATGAACTATTCACTGTTTCCACACCCTAACATCTCCCACACCCACGGACACCACAGTGTATACCTTTCCTACAGCTACATTTATACTATTAGTGACAGGGTTGGGGGGATTCACAGCCCCCATGCTAAGGGGAAACACTGCTTCAGATACAGACAGATTTACAAATGCAGTCTATAAGCACCTACACGGATGTATGGATTGTGCCATCACTGGTAAACCAAGACTCACTCCTCCTAGACAAGGACACCAGTCTGTTAGACCTCTGCAATAAACAGGCTATACTACAGATGTAGGACAGTGTGCCAGACACACAGTAAATCCCAGGAAGGACAGATATCCGTGACCACTATTAGTATGATACATAGGTCCCTCATGACATCATTCAAGGCTAACATCAGCAGGAGAATATGCAAGGATTTGAAAGATAACCACAAAGCCTTCTTTGGCTATGTCAAGGATCTACATGGTGACACACAGATTTGCACTGTGCCAGTGAAATATAGCGCAATATATGCTGACCCTACTGATATCGCCAACATCCTTGCAGATACATTCAGTGCATACTTCACCCGCTAAAGAGCCCACAACACTACACAAAAGGTACAATATCCCAACCATCAGAGACACACAGGTGGAAATGGCCCTCTCTAACAGCAGAACACAGCATCAATAGAGGCAGATATTGACCCAGACTGCATCTTGCAAACTGTACAAGACAACCTGCCCCCACCTAATTATGCATTCCTACCTCAGCCTCTCCACAGGCTACATGCCCATACAATGGCGCGTGGCAATGGTTATTCCACCCCATCACAGGGAAATCACAACTGACCATGGTAACTACCACCCCATAAGCCTGACTAGCCTGGTCTGCAATGGTATGGTTCGCATCCTCATGGCACTCATTAACAATGACATTGGTTACCTTCGGACACGTGATGCAACCCAGGTCAGCTTGGTTGACTGCAGTACATGCCTACTGAACCTGTTTGACTTCTTACATACAGTCACCAAGACGTTAGATGACAGGAGAGGTGGTTCACACATACTACCTGAACCTCACCAAGGCTTTTGACACCATGCCCCACTCAGGTATTATTGATAAACACACCAGCCTGTACATTCAACCATACATCACAGGTTGGGTTGCCAATGGGCTTACACACACAACCCACATGGTACGACTAGCGGTCTCCAGGTCCAACTCTTGAACAGTCACAACTGATGTCCCACAGGACTCAGTTCTGGGAGCCCTACTGTTTGGCATATAGGTCTCAAATGTACAGGCAAACACAGGTGGACTACGGCAGACCATGTTTGGCAATGACTGCAAACTGGGAGCCATGACTGATAGTCCAGCTGACATGGACATCCCTCAGGGGTCCTCACAGAGAACATCACAGGGTGACAATGACATGGCCTCCAGCCAAGTGCCACTAACTGCATGGTCATTCCACTGTGGAATTGGAACCCACATATTAACACATGAGTGGCAGCCACTTTAATACAGATGAGGTAATGGGGAATCTGGGGACTAAGGTAGATAGTGATCTCCCCTGTGACAATCATATCTCCACAGTAGTTAGGACATCCTTCTATGTAGGCCATCTGACTACTAAAGGATTCCCATCTAGACATACTAGGGTTATAGTGCCCTTTTACTCATCTCTCATCAGTCTCATCATGGGGTATAATAATCCATGTGGGATGCACCTCAGAGGACACGTCCAACAGCTGGGGGGTCCACAAATGTACCTCACCAAGGTGAATACTGGCCTCCAACATATGGCCTATGCAGCCGGACTGAATAAACTCCTGCTTTACTCAGTGGCATCTTGTTTACCCAGAGATGATCTCCGCTGACCAACACAGCCATGTCGAACTCAGGCTTGGTGGATATGCTCCACCTATGGGAATCCATGTCACAGTGAGCCACACACTGTAGTGAGCTGACTTTGCCACAACAATAACCAGAAGATGCTGGAGGGACAGCTTCCTGTCACAGACTCTCCCCATACTTTGGAACAACATCCCTAACTACATTTTACAGAGCCCTTCACTAACACTTTGCAAGAGAAACATTGAGGGGTGGATGGGGAACAGTAGATGCACTCCAGGGATCCCGCCATTGGCTCTGCTCCACAGAGGGATGGTTAATGACTCAATGTGGTGGCAAACGCTGACACATTTTGGCTGGCCTTATGAATGGCCTCTGGCAGTTGGCCAAGTACCTACCTATGAATCTATACATATAGTATCTGCATATGCTGATAGCTTAGTTTACTGTTCAGGTGTTGACTTACCTTGTGCCACTGGCTGTCGTGTGTGCAGTAGCTGAGGGCTGCCTATGTTGGATGCATACAGTAGACTGCCTATACATGACAATTTACAGGTAGTGTCATGTGTGTGCCACCCAATTTTACTGTGTGTGCAGGTGGAGAAAGGTGTCAGTCCCTAGGTGGCTACACTGTCAGTGTGTGTGCTATACGTTCCCTCTTTGCCAAGGCATGGGCATACTGGGCAAGCCTCCATCTGCCTACTGGGGCTGGCTCATGGTGTTCATGGTCTGAGTACCTCTGTGCCTGTGGGGCCCTTGGCAATGGTGTTGGGCTGTGAGGGCCTTCACCATTCTGTCCCTGCTGCAGCTGTTTCCGCAGGACCATATTGTGTAGCATGGCACACACTATGAAGATGTGGGCACACGTGCCTGGAGAGTACTGCAAGGCTCCACCAGATATGTCCAAGCAATGGAACCGTGATTTCAGTGTCCCAAACACATGCTCTATGATGATTCTGGTTTGTGTGTGTGCCTCATTATGGCATTCCTGCATGGGTATGTGTGCATTTCGGATGGGAGTCATCATCCACGGTTCCAGTGCATAGCCAGCATCCTCCACCAGGTGGCCCTTTGGGATGTTCCCCCTGGAAAATAACCGATACAGCTGTGAGGCATGCCAGATGTGGGAGTTGTGATAGCTTCCAGTGCTGCCAGCACACACATCCATGATAATGCCCTGGGCATTGCACACAACCTGGCAGGTGATGGAGGGGTATCCCTTGCTGTATACGTAGCACCTTCCCTGCTCACTGGGTGGTGACTTGATGTGTATGTGTGTGCAGTCTATTGCACCCAGTACCTCCGGGTATTCTGCCAAATGCTGGAAGAGACGCATATTGCTGGCCAACTCCTCCTGCATTCGGGGGAAGTATATGTACTCATTGGCATGTGGTAACATGGCATCCAGGAACTGGTGTAGTACCCTGGATGCTGATGCTTGTGAGATACCCATGATATCTCCAGTTGGTCTTTGAAAGGTACCTGTAGCTAGTATTCTCAGGCTTACACATACCTTCGTATCCACTGGGATGGGTTACCCCCTGTTCTGGCTCTGAGGCATGGCCGGCACAGTTCCACAAGTTGCTGTAGGGTGTCCCTGTCCACCCTGTAACACTCTACTATCTCCAGATCATGTAGCCCCTGGTAGGTTAGCCTGGGTCTGAACACTGTCCTCCTCCACTGGTGCCTGTGGTGGTCGTGTGCATCATCCTCCACACCACCTTCAGTCTCCAGCACATGCTGGTGGATCAAAGCTATGGCAGCCCCTAACATGTACATAATAAAAGTTCCCCATCTGTATACACCACTAGTGCAGAGTGTATGGGAACATACAAATGTGTGAGGTGCTTTCACACTTTATGGTATTGTGCTATGGATGCTGCTGATGTAAGTGGGTGTGTATGAACAATTCCAGCTGCTGAGTGTTTTAATTATGGGTTTTGCAATGAGTACTGCAAGTGTGGAGCCTTTACTGTGGAGATCTACTTGCCTGCCTTGATTACTCTGTTGCCCTTTAATTCACTTTTAGACCTGGATCCCCTCCCATTATCAGGCATGCATCTACCTGCCATCTTTCTTGTCTTGTACTTTCCCTACCCAGTCATGGCAAATTGTGCCTTGTAGCTGATATACTGCATATCGCCTTTGTTCTGCTTTGACACTTTGCTGTTTTCTTTGCAGTACAGCCCCTCCCCTTCCCTGTTCTGCAGGTAGCTGCTTGCAGCCTTGTTAGCTGTTGTCAATGGCCCACTGTAGGATCCTAGGTGTTAATTAGCCATTTGTACTCCAATTTCAGTGGTGCAGCATTTCCTTATTTTTTTTCCTATATCCTTCCTGTTTCAGCTGCAGTGAGCAATGCACATACCCATTTACCAGGTATTACACACGTTTTCATCTCTGCTCACATGTATACTAGGTTACCTTGTATACTCTCGGCTAAGCATAGCTATGGGCAATTCGACACACAACTATTCTGCAGCTTTGCCTAGCTAGGGGCAGACCAATTTAGCAATGCTCCAATGTGCTTACAACAATGGCAACACACCCATCTCTTGATGTCATCTTTATCTCAAGGGCTCACTTCGGTGTTATAATGCTACGCTGTGATGTGCATCCTTACACCAATGGGAAATCTGCGATTCACTATTACTCCTCTCATTTGCATGGCATTGCCTACTAATTTCTAGCTACTGCGCATAACACTGTCACTGCCCCTTAGCAACCCTTGCACCATGAGTATGGTTTAGCATGCCTGCCATTGACTATTATGGGGTAATCGTGTTATCTGTTTCATTGCGGTTTTATTCTATATTTTTATATATTCCTTGCGATCCCCTTTGCGCACCGCTGCCCTGCACTTCCACATCGCGATAGTGCGACTATGTATATTAAATGTTAATTTTATATTTTGTACATTTTTTTATGCCAATGGCTATATATTTAGCCATTGGCATATATTAACATTATAATACATGTGCTTGGTCATCTGTCATGGCTCCGATTTTATGTTTGCAAAAATGTAAACCGTTTTCTACGGTTTACATTTCTGCTTGCTTACACTACACCTGCACCACTTCCTGAATCACTACATACCTTCATTTGCATGCTACACTGTTGCACATGGGGTAATTAGCATACAAGGCTCAGGAGTTGTGCAGGCATAGCGTACTCTGGTAATGCACATGGAAACATGTCATACCTGAATCGCTCGGCGGCCATATTTGGTGTTAGAATGCCGACGCTATGCCTGCACCTGGCGCAAGCTTCATGAATCCTGGGGTATGTGTGAGGAAGTGATAGACATTACAAAAATATATGATAATTGAGGTTTATGGACTGGGGCTGGGAATGTAATGTCATATTAAAATGGAAAATGACAGCATTTTGCATATTTCTAGCACGATAAATGTGGAAGGGAAGAAAGGTATTGTGAAATATTGGGGACAACAAAAAAACTAATTTTTTTATGGAAAATGTGATGACTTAATTAGCAACTGTGACAAAATAAAATGCTATATGACACTAAAAGATGTGATTTGAAATGTTTCAGATGTGAAAAAAATGAGTAATTTATAGACAGCTTGTAAAGAAAGAACAGATGAAATTAAGGAAAGGAAAGGTAAACAACAAGAAACCGACCAACATATAGAACAAGAAAAAGAAATAGAAATAGAAATGGCAATAGAACTAGAAAAAGTGCAAGGTGAAACAAATAATGATTGAAGCAATGGGGTAAAAGAAAAGAATATAGTAAAAGAATAAAAGAAAAAAGGAGAAGAAAGGATGCCAAAAATAAGTGAAAAAGAAGAGGAAGAGCTGAACAGTCTGAGACTGGTTTCTCCCTCTCTCTCCAGATCCCCAATAAGACTCTCCACTGGCACTGCTATAGGGTTAGGATCTCAGCCAACTGGTCAAGCCAAAATGTCCACCACCCTCTCTGTCTAACCAGTTCTTCATGTCCCTGCCCAAGTAGCTGACACACATACACACTCTGAGATATGATTTATATACAAACACACAGACACTCCTGGGGAAGGGTGTCTCAGGTTCACTAGCTATGCCCCCTTCTGTCCAGACTATAAGGTAGTTATTGCTGCCACCAACCACTACTTATCAGCTACTATAAAGGCCCTTACCAAAGGGAGCCCAATTGTACTGTGTAACGTTGCTATTATCCAAATGGTAAGTGTGACTAAGACTTGAAGGCTACTGGAGTGGCTTGTACAGTATTACCAAATACATGTGCAACTACTCTAAGAACTTAAATATCTCTAAACAAAATTAGCCACAATTAAAAGGTTTAAATATATTTAATAATAAATAAAAGCACAAGACAATACTCATTAACTCAACACAGTGACAATAAGTTCAGACACAGGAAATATTTTAAAACAGCATTGCAGGACAGTCTCACATAAATACAGAAAACATCTAGACTAATCTTGCTATATTCCTATCTATCTCTAAGAAAGATACTATGCCCTAAATGTCTTACTTACAGAGCCAGGCAAATACAGATGAGAAGTACTGAAGAGATGTTTACAGGTCCAGAACAAAATACAAAATGCACAGACTTTCTCTCTGACATAGTTCTTAAATTAATAATACACATTAATGCTGGGTTAGCTTGATCACATCACTATTTGACACCTGCATCTAGTTCCTAGGCTAAACAGATACCAACAGAATTTAATATGTCTCTATGAAAAATACTTATCTCTTAGAAGCTGACACATCTCTTAGAAGCTTCCCTGAAACTAGAAGATGTGAAACAATTACTTTGAAAACATGTAATTACCTCTGTTTCCAGATAATAGGAAAGTCTACAACTCTAGATATTGTGTCTGCTTTGAGCTCAAACAGAGATAACAGAGTCATAGAAAAGTTCCACTTATTTTCTTAGAGTTTGCAAGTTAACTCTGTATATTGCAGCCTTTACAATCAACACATACATTTGCATAGGCATGTAGTTTATACACATTTCTGCTTTTTTCCAGAAGGGTGCACTATGGTTACAATGTTGAAGCTCAGTACAGAACATATAGTTTTCTTACATTTCTAAGGCAAGCATACAAATCATATTGCTATTCACAAATGACATAGAAGTATTTGCAAAATGTTGCCTAGCTGGGCTGGCAGCCTTCACAATTCCCCCTCCCCCGAGAACTCAAGCTAGTTTTCAAGTGACCCTTGAGAAATGTTGCTTGAAAGAGTTGAGTCTATCTGGAAATACCTTACCCCATTCCCTGTCTTGAGAGCTTGCAATCCCAGGCTCCACCTTAGCAACTTGGCATTTTGCTGGCTGGCTTGATGTAACCATGCTAGGCGATTGTGATTTGTAACTACAGTGAATTTTCTTTCATACAGATAAGGCTGAAGTTTCTACAGTCCCCGCACTATGGCTAGACATTCCTTTTCTACAGCTGCATAGCATTCCTCCCTGGGTTGGAGCCTATGACTGAGATAAACCACTGGGTGCTCTTCTCCCTCTGAAGAAATCTGGTTAAGTACAGCACCCACCCCATAGTTCAAAGCATCCACCTGCACAACAAATTATTTGCTGTAATCTGGACTGGCTAACACAAGGGGTCCTCCCAAAGCTTCTTTAAGCTTCTAGAATGCCTGCTAACATGCTGGGACCCACACTACCTTATCTGGCCTGTTTTTCCTTGTGAGGTCTGTGAGAGGAGCAGCTATGGTATTACAATTGGGGACAAACTTTCTGTAGTACCCTGCTGTCCCTGAAAATGCCCTCACCTGCTTTCTTGTAACAGGCGCAGGCCAAGCCTGAATGGCTTCTACTTTGGCAGGTCGTGACCTGATTTTACCACTCCCCACTCTATGTCCCAGGTAGGAGACCTCTGCCATACCCACCTGACATTTGCTGGGCTTAATGATCAACCCTGACATCTGTAGTATGCCCAGCACCTCCCTGACATGCTGAAGGTGCTCTTTCCAGGAATGCTGTAGATGGCAATATCATCTAGGTAAGCAAGGACAACATCTCCTGCTCCTGCTAGGATATGACCTACCAGCCTCTGGAAAGTTGCTGGAGCATTTTTCATCCCAAAGGGCATCTTTTTTAACTCATACAACCCAAAAGGAGGCACAAAGGCTGACCTCTCTCTGGCACTGGGAGTCAAAGGCACCTGCCAGTAACCCTTGGTAAGATCAATGGTGGCAAGATACTTTGCCCACTCAGCTGTTCTAGGGCTTCATCTGTCCTAGGCATGGGGTAAGCATCTGACTCTGTGTGACTATTTAATTTCCTGCAGTCCACGCATAACCTGGTGCTGCCATCCTTCCTTGGCACCAGCAACACTGGGGAGGCCCAGGGACTGCTGGACTCCAGGATTACCCCTCATTCCAACATTTCCTGTATCTCCTCCCTCAGAGTCTGTTTGACTCTCTCAGGCACCCTATAAGGGGCCAGCCTAATAAGCCTTTGGGGTCCTGTATCAACATTGTGCTGCACCAGGTGGGTGCATTCTGGTTTCCCAGTGAACATGTCCCCAAACTCCTGCAACACTGCTTGGATTTCTCAAACCTGGGGAGGGAATAGCTGTTGGAACATTGTTACCCCTTCCACTGAGGTGATCAGTCACCAGATCTCCCTCAGACTCCTCCTGCAGTCCACTACAAATACTTACCAGAAGGGCATACTTATCATGGTAAGTTTTCATCATGTTAACATGGTACAATTTGTGCTGCTGCCTCCTGCCTAACAGTTCTACCATGTAGTTAACATCACTGACCTTCCTTACCACATTGTAGGGTCCCTTCCTGCCTGCAGCTTGTTGTGTCTGACAGGACCAAGAACCATTATCTGCTACCCTACAGCATACTCTGTAGCGTGAGCATTCCTGTCATACCTGACCTTTTTCTGCTGTTGGGCTTTGGCCAGGTTCTCCTGGGCCAAGCCCATAAGTTCCCTGAGCTTTGTCCTAAGGTTTAGGACATATGCCACAACAGACTCCTGGTGAGGTTCACACTCACCTTCCCACTCATCATGAATTAAAATCTAGAGGCCCCCTCAGCCTATGCCCATACAACAACTCAAAGGGTGAAAAACCTGTGGATTCCCAGGGAACCTCTCTGTAAGCAAACAACAGATGGGGCAAATAGTTGTCTCACTCCCTCATAAACTGTTCTGCAAATGTCCAGAGCATGGTCTTTAGTGTAGAGTTCATCCTCTCAACAAGACCTTAGTCTGGGGATGGACGAGGTGGTCTTTAGGTGCTTCACCCCACAGTACTTCCACAGACAAGCCAGCATGTCTAACATGAAACTGGCACCTCTGTCAGTCAGTATTTTTTTTCAGAAACCTACCCTGCTGAAAATCTCTAACAAAGCATTTGACAACTTTTCTGCCTCAATGGAGGGCAAAGCCACTGCCTCAGGGTATCTTGCAGCATAATCTACTACCACTAGGATATACTTTTTCCCTGTGGAACTTGGGATACTCAGAGGCCCCACAATATCCATAACTTCCCTCTGAAATGGCTCCTCAATCACAGGCAAAGGCATCAAAGGAGCTTTCACCTTGTCTCCTGCCTTGCCTACCTTTTGGCACTTCTCACAGATCCTGCAGTACTCTATTACATCTGTGGAAATCCCAGGCCGATAAATGTTCTGCATAATACATCTCTGTATGTTTTATGCCCATATGACCTGCAAAGGGAATATCATGGGCTATGGCAAGAAGTGCCAGACAGTAGGCTGTAGGCACTACCAACTGCTGCATTCTCTGACCTTTTATCCCTCCCTCAGGGGTCCACTCTCTATACAATAACCCTTTGTCTCTGTATGCAGATTCCCCCTTGCCTTGAGAATCAGGTGCCTCACTAGCTACCTGCCTCAGGCATAATGTAGGGTCTGAGAGCTGAGCCTGTCTCAACTCTCTCTTTGTAACCCTTCTCATCTCCCCTTCCACTGGAAGTCTGGCATCCTCTGACAGCGGTGCCTCACTGTCAGCCTGGGTGCTACTACTCACGTCTACCTTTGCAGGCACTCTGTCCAAGGGAACATCAGTACCAACAAGCAGCTGTAGCTCACCTTCAGTCTCAAGCTCCCTCCCTGAAGAAACCACCTCACCAGTCCTGGCTGCATGTTTGTGGTCTGTATGGGTCTCCCCCTGGCTACCAGACCTACATGCTTGTCTCCTAGCCTGACTACATGTAACTGCATGAGCACATGGTACTGCATTACCAAAATCATTCCCTGTCAGGACATTTGCAGGGTGGTAGTTTGGTACCCCTGTTGTCTCAAGACAACCTACTATTGGCATTTTGTCCTTCCCACTTACTGGGTTCCTCACCTTTTGTTCCCCACCCTGCCTTCGTGGACATCTATATGACACATGGCCCCACTGGTTGCATTCCAAATATTTAACCCTAGGTCCTGGACATGTAACTGGACTAGTGGGTTCCCTTGCTACTGGCAGATTCTCTTGAGGCTGTCTGAGCTGCCCACCATGGGTTCCCTTAGACCCATTAGCAGCATTGGGTGTCCCTTTCCTGTGCAGGGATGCCCTGCTTGCTAGGTATAGGTCTCCCTTCTTCCCCAACTCATCTGAAGTAGCACATTGTCTATCAAGTAACCAGATCCTCATGTCCTCAGGCAAAGTGCTAAGGGCTTGTTCCATCACCAAAAAGTCTGCTTGCCCTTCAAAAGGGGTGACCTGACATTCACTCACCCACCTATGAAAATAAATGCTTAATTCAACAACATATTCACACACACTTTCATCTGCCTTGCTTCTATGGTCACAAAACATTTTGCTGTAAGCTTCAGGTGTTAGCTTAAAAAAGTCTAGCAAACAATTCCTTACAGCATTATAATTTAAATGTCATTGTGAGACAGTTTGGATAATATAGTTACAGCATTACCATGGAGTAAGGCAGTCAGGAACTGTACCCAGAGCCTTTGGTCAACATTATACTGTTTATATAACCACTCAAACATATGAATGAAACTATCAAAATTATCCCCCTCTGTAAACTGTGGAAGAAATTTACTGACTTTTTTTGCTTCTGGGGTCTGGTTACTCCCTTCCCCATTACCTCTATGACTCTGGCGAAGAGTCAGTATCTCCTTTTCATGTTGCCTCTGCCTGTCATTCTCCTCAGCTTTCAGGCTAAACAGTTTCTCATTCTCCTCAGCCTGCAGATGTAACAGTTTCTCAATTTCATCGGTCTCTAGATGGCTCACTCTCTCTGCTGCTTCTATTTCCAACCACTTGGTCTCCAGCTTAAGTCTCTTTAGCCCCAGATGGATTTTTATGTCCTCTGTAGAATGGTTGACCTGTTCATTCTCTGAGTGTTGTACCTCTCCACGGCCAGTCTGATCATCTTCCTGGTTGCTATTTTCTGTTACAGCTGGGACCAAAGCAGCAATCATGTCTGCTTTTGTCAGGTTTCCATACACCGGTCCTTTAGTCTGGCACATCTCAGCCAACTGGCTCCTTGTCAGCTTGCCATACTCCTGTGCTGACATGCTTGCCTGCTCTCCTTGACTAATTATGCTAACAAAAGAAATAAAACAATTGTGATCTGACCTCTGAATGTTCACTCTGTGGCTGATTTAGAGTACAAAAACACCTTCAGTGATCACTACACACAAGCTACAGGAATTCATTATCCACACCACTACAAACCAATTAATATGTGATGTGGCTATCTTGCCACTATCAAACAATTAATATTTGCCGTGGATATCCTACCACTGCCAAACAATTAATATGAGATGCTTGTGCACTGGCCCATTAAGCAAGTAGCCTCAATCCACACCACTGGCACCAGTGAGGGAGTGTGCACATTGGGAAGGATAACAAGTACACATACTGTAAAGTACAATTCCCCTTAAGAGCACACAGATATCACAGTTAGTCTGAGGCTGATTTCTCCCTTTCTCTCCAGATCCCCAATAAGACTCCCCACTGGCACAGCTATAGGATTTAGATCTCAGCCAACTGGTCAAGCCAAAACCTTCAGCACCCTCTCTGTCCAGCCAGTGCTTCATATCCCTGCCCAAGTAGCTGACACACACACACACACACACACACATACTTTGAGATATAAATCATATACAAACACACAGACACTCCTGGGGAAGGCTGACCCAGGTTCTGCAGCTATGTCCCCTCCTGCCCAGACAATAAGGTAGAAATCACTGCCACCAACCACTACTCATCAACTACTACAAGGCCCTTCCCAAAGGGTGACTATTTCTACTGTGTGCTATTACTGTTATCCAAATAGTAACTGTAACCCATGGCTAAGGCTATTGGAGTGGCTTATACAGTATCACCAAATATATGCAAGTACTTTAAGAGTTTAAATTATCTCTACACAAAACAGCCACAGTTGAAATGTTTAAAATTATTTAATAATAAATAAAAAACACAAGACAATACTCATCAATTCAACCCAGTGCTAATAGAGTGTTCAGAAATCATAGGAAAATACTTTAAAACAACATTGTAGGATAGTCTCACATAAATATAGAAAACAGCTAGACTAATGTGGCTATATTTCTATCTCTAAGAGAAATCACTGTTTTAAATACTACTTACAGACCAAAGGCAAAGTGCTGGTGACCTGATGTGTTCAGGTTCAGAACAAAATACAAAATGCTAAATCTTTCTCTCTGAGGAAGTCTTAAATTGATAATACACATCACTGCTGAGTCATTTCAAATTACATCATTGCTGACACTTCTATTTAAATTTCCCAGGCTCACTGATTTTAACATTTTAACATTTCTTTTTGTAATCTGCATCTGCCAGGAAGCTACAGTAATAAAAGATACTTTACATGTAAAATCTAGTAATTATCTCTGTCTTAGAACAATAGAAAGAATTTCTTAGCCCAGATATCCTGTCTCCTAACGAGATCAGTGATAAAATGTTTTACTCATCAGCTTTCTTCCAGCAGGGTGCACTGTGGTTACATTTTTGAAGTTCAGAACATAACACAGTTTTCTTACATTTGTTACCCAAGCCTGTGGATCATATTAATATTTACAATGACATAGAATTATTTATAAAATTCTATCTGGCTGGGCTGGCAGCCCCTCAGTTTTTCACAACTCCTGTGACATTTTAAAATATTTTTGTGCTGTTTGCTTCATCATGTGTGAGCAGAACTCTCAGCTGTCCAGATTTCCACAGATCATCCAAATGTTTGCCTCATACTTCTAGCCTGTTCCTCATAAAATTTGTGATTTTCTGGTAAATCACTAAGGGCTGAAATCAATATAATGACGTACATGTGAGTTATAGGCTTAAAATCCTTCCGAAAATGCATGCGAACACAAATTCCATTATTGTAATAACTTTATAATTTTGTAAGATCAATATTTAAAATCTGTCTCTATTTTTGGGCCTTTGCCCCCCCCCCCCATTATTTTAGGCCTTGTCCAGATTTCTTCTGTTAAGGGGTTGAGAGCTGTGCTTGCATGTTACTGAGGAGCTCTGTTAAGAGCCTTAGTAACACAGGAGGCTATTGCAGGCTATAGCTTTTGCAGTGCATAAAGTAGGTTAAAACTGTAGTTACACTTCTGTTCATATCAACAATGTGTCAGAAAAATAGTGCACTTACGGTTCAAAATGACAAAATGCAATAAAAGTGAAAAAAAAAAACGAAGACCTGTAATTTGCTTCCCTAGAAGTAAACAACTAGTGATGTAAAATGCTCATTTTTTCACAGATTTGTTTGCTATAACAGTTTAGATTTTTATCATTGGTTGAATAGTAAATGGCAAACCAGAAAGTGGAAGGTAAGAAGATACACTTGTCACCAAAATGTCTACTTGGGAGGGAGCTGGTGTGAGGTGTCAACATTTAAGATCTCTGTAGATGATGATTGCAGCCATGAAATTAAAATACACTTGCTTTTTAAGAAGAAAGATGTGAAAAAGTGTTATGAGATATTAAATGTCAAAGATATCACAGTTGTTAACATTAAGTCCATATAGTCAATGCAAAGGTTTTCCTAGTGATAGCATATGGCTGTGAATGTTCAGTTGTAAGTTTATGCACCAGAAAATTGTTGATTTCTAACTGGAGTGTTAGAGAAATGTTTGAGGATTTGGTGGACTGCAACATGATTAAATTAGTAAATACTAAAGGAAATAAATCCAAACCATTTACTGCAATGTCTGACAGTAAAATTAATGCTAAAATGCATTGGCCACATAATGCAAAGGCAGGATTCAATGGAGAAGGCACTGATGCTGGAAAAGCCTGATGGCAAAAGAAGAAACTGGCAGTAGATGTTAAGATGGATCAGCAGTATTACTGAAGTAATGAATATGAAGTTACAGGAATTTAACAAAACAGTGATTAACAAGCCATCGTTATGTGCTAAAATGCTGAGGTCAGGAAGGGTCAGAATTAAGAAAATGATCAAAAAATAATATCAATTAAAATCTAATAGAGTGTTATAAGCTATTGACCTTTTTGTTTGTTTGTTTGTTTTTTGTTTTGTTTATTTGAAAATCAGTAAACAGGTTTGCCTGGTTAGACATATATGTCACGTTTTAGACACCCCAAGAACAGAAAGTACACAAACATCACAAAGTACTATACCACATAATTAAAGCAGCTGTAATGTCATAAGTCATTGAGAGTAAGAATACTGCAGCATCTCATGTCCAAATCTATCAAAATGCAAGCATCAATGCAACTATAGCAAATCCAACAAATAAAGCAGTCTGTTTTAAGTCTCATATTCATATTACCTTGGAATGGACAATGATATGTGAAGAACAGACATGGTGCATGAGGTGAAGTGAAAAATACTGATAGAAAAGCTGTGAGGTTATGTATTGGTAGAGATAAAGCACAATATTTTGGTATAAGTCCTGGATAATATATGTGGAAGCAACATTTTATAAGGCATGTCCAAAAAATGAAGAAAATGCCATCCCACCAGCACAGAAGGATAGGCCCCAACTGCGATGCCAGTGACCATGGCTCAATTAGTGGGGCAGGCATTAAAGGGCAGGCATGGGAAGGAGGCACTGAGTGGAACTGCTTGCCATCCTTCTCTCAGAGGGAGGGCATGGATCTTTTCTTCCAGACTTTGACATCCTGTGGAAAACAATGGTTTTGGTCCAGGTAGAACAAGAGAGAGACAGCATTATGGTAAGCACTTCTCATGAGCTGTAAAGCTAATGGACTAGGAAGAAGTGAGCTTGATAATGCCATATCATTCATACCTGCTCTCCATTGTACACCAAAAGTTCTGATATATGCCGCAAAAGCTTTAATTGTTGGACAAATCTGTTGTGAAGCATTAGAATGAATTAGGGAACCCAAGATGTATATAATGATTTAGGATTAGTGCTTTTAACAGTTCACAGGACCAAAATATTAAGCAAAATAAAATAAAAGTTAAGAAGAGAGTCTAAGGAATTAAGTCTGTGAGAATCAAGTCAAAAAGTTATTGAGATGCAGACAACTAACTAAGTGACTTGCATCCTAATTGAACTGTAATAATATGTTATAAAAGGAAATGAACTTGGCAGAATACAGTTGAAAAGTATGCTTAGGTACAGACTGTTAAGTAATTTATGACCTAACTAAAATAGTAGCAACATATTATAAATAGAAATGAACTGGAAAAGCTGGTTTGCTGAAAATCTGTTCTATTCTGAAGTTGAGAAAAATGCATAGTTTTGCTAATTTTCATCTAACAAAGTCATACGTTTTTCAGCTAGATAATAACCTTTTGTAACTTAATATGTGTGACTTTTTAAAGGGCTTAGTCTGATTATTTTGTATATTTTATAACACGGGCAGCAAAGAAAACTAACAAATCAGATAATGTGTTACTTGCTTATCAAATGTGCTCCATGGGTGGGGAAATTCTGGGGTTCCACTGTAAGAGGACAAAAGTGAATGCACTAAGGATAGGAATCCCCAAACTGCATTCAATGAAAATATCTTGCCAAAAATCACTTTTTTAAGTGCTTTTGCAAGGGCAAGGCCACCTGTACCCCCTGATTGGAGAGATATACCAATTCCAAAGTTGCACCAACTTGAAGAAGGGGTAAATTCCCCCAAAAGGGAATCACTTCAAGCACAACTGACAGTGATTTTCTATGGAGGAAGTCCAATTATCTGTAAGTTGAAGCTTGAGCAGTCGAAGCCCAAGTATTCAGGCATTGTCAAACAGTAGGATAACTGAAAACTATTGGAGGCCACCAAGACCTCACATTCAGTCATAACTCTTAGGCTTTGGCTCTGCTCCTGTACTACCATGGGATGACACTACAAACTTTCTATAAGTCCATTTCATGCCCAGTAACTAACCCTTACTCTTACTTTCCAATGCCAGACTCCTCTTCTTAACACATTTCATTAAACAGCTACCTCTCTTACTTTTACGCTACTAATATTTTACATAATTGACTCATTTATATATCTCATACTCAATCAAATCCTCACAATCACGCCTTGGTGTACTTACAACTTTCTCTTTTGTATATAATTTACACATCAATATATTTAACTGCTGTGACATTTCTCTTACAAACTTTCTTTACACTTCTCTGCTAAATAAATAACATATAATGTGTGCTCTAATAGAATATAAGATGGGCTTCATTGTTAGGGACTCTAAAGTTAATAACCTGTTTTGCACTTTTTGTTAAAATGTTTAATTGCAATCCATTTTGGAGATATTTATGTACTAAATGTCTATTATGGTAAATTGTTAATATTGTAATCTATTTAGAGCTTTTCTCCCCTGGGCCTCTGCTGAAAATGGGCTCCTGGCCCAGACAGACACTCCCAGTAAACAAATGTAAAATAAATAAAATAAATAAATGAAATACAATCTCTTCTGCTTCACAGCCTCCAAAATCTCACTGGCAGCTATTTTTTCATTAACCACGAACTCTGACCTGCAATCATAGAGACTCTAGAGACAACTTCCCCATACTTTTAACAAAAAATACAAAAATATACTTAAAAAAAGAGAGTAAAAATATACCATGGTAACTACAAGAATAAAGACTTTATTATAAGGCCAATGAAACATGAAAAAGTACTTTCATTTTAGACATTATTTTCAATAAAAGCCATTAACTCTTACAAAACATACCATTTTGAGTGCAGACTCAATATGCCATCTTATGGCCAGCACTACCTGGACTTATGACATTGAAGTTGTGTAACTGAGATCCAAAATGCAATTTATTGACAAGACTGCAAAATGACATTTATAGACTGAATTGTACAACTGGACATGGCAGCTAGACAGAAGAGTCCCTAAAATGACTACTGTGAAGACTTCACACCAAACTCCTACATATTGTTGCAAATAAACATAAAAGTCACACAAGGGTGCTGGATGCCCCCACTCCACAAACGTTGTCTTATAAGAAATGTAAGATGAATCCAGACCAAGTATTTTAAGTTTGAATACTTTAGGATTTACAATAGTATAGACCAATATATTGAGAAATTAAGAGCTGCAAAGAGTAATAAATTACATAGAGACATTAATGATTACGCGAATGGTCTGGCTCATCTGAAACCTCCTGGCTCCCAACAAAAACATAAAACTTTCAACAACCGCAGAAATAACGCTGTTCATAATCATGAAACCAACGCAGAGGTCGATGTTAGTGAGGACATGGCAGATAATGAGGTTATTGCAAACTGTGACACTGAATAACCTGCTTTGAGGAGATCAGAAAGAATCAGAATCAGAGCTGATTCCCAAACTAGACCTATGCCACAAGCGGGGTTTCAAGGAGCGGGGTTTCAAGGGGCCAGACCCAAGATCAAGACCAGGAGGACATAATTGTTTCAATTGACTATCGTTTGAATCATGACTTACCTATGGGGGATATGAATTTAAGGGGAAATGTAAATGATGAAAATAATTTGAATGTATGCACTGTTATTTCTAATGAAGAAAATTATTTCAAAGTCTACAATTATTCAAATGTGAATATTGATGTTGAGGTTGCTAATGTATTAGCTAAGGGCATGACTTTTGTTCCTACTAAACCTTTTGACTTTACGAATACTATTGTAGACTTAAAATTATACTTGAGAAAATTAAATTTTCATTAATACATCATGACAATGTTTATGAGGGCAATGAAAACAAATGGAGTATTAGTTCAACATACAATCTGCCCCTCCACCCCAAACTGATTATTTATGAAAAATGATGCAAACTAGATTTAAAGAGTTTACAAAAGAACAATAATAGGCTTCATAACAATAATCTAAAAGAAAATGAGGTGGTTACTATAGAGAAGTTGTAGAGGGAAAGTATAAGAGTTATGAAACCAGATAAAGGGAGTGGGGCAGTGATAATGAACGTGGACACATAATGATAAATTACATGATTTATTACGCACAGACACTTATGATGAAGTCTCTCTAAATTAATTAAATGGAGCATACAGAAAGATTTGTGCTCAGTTAACTAATATCTTTTTAAAGAGAATTGACATTCATCTTTACAACTATTTGAATATAACAACTCCAAGAATACCTGTGTTTTTTGGTACCCCTAAAATCCACAAAGGCATTCATAATCCCCCTATGAGACCCTTAGTGGATGGAAGGGATTCCATTATGTTAGTGTGTGCCCAATATTTAGACAATGAGTTAAAGAAAATAAAAAAGAGGCCCAAATTTGTAAAGACTCATGGAGTTTTTTAGAGCGTGTAAATGAAATCCTTTACAATTCTAGTGACATACTTATTACTATAGATGTTAGTGACCTTTATACGGTCATCCCGCAAGATATAGGCTTAGAGTGGGTGAACGAGATGCTGTTAGAACATAGGACATCGCATGACACCACAACTCTTATTTTAGAACTTTTAGAGTTGGTACCCACCAGCAACTATGTTTCTTTTGACAACAGATACTACTTGCAGAAAAAAGGTATAGCAATGGGCTCACCATGTGGTGGAGCCTATGCAAATCTAGTCATGGCGTACTAGGAGAGACATTTTGTCTTACAGACTGGAATGAACATTCACATTAAATTGTACCAGAGATTCCAGGATGATATATGCATTATATGGAAAGGACCATCACTTGAAATGGATGCGTTCCTATCATATATCATCCAAACGACTTCTTTCCTGAAATTCACTTGGAAGGTTGACCTACATGACATAGACTATTTGGATATTCATCTATTTAAAGATGATTATAATAGCAAATACCTAGAAAAAATTAATAGAAAAGTAACGTATTTGAACTCTTTTATGCACTTTAGTAGTTCTCACCCATACCATCAAAAAAGATCTGTTGTTAAAGGGCAACTTGGGCAGGCTGCCCGAATGGTTACAAAGTATGAAGATTTTTTAGACGAATGTAATATTTTATGTTCTATGTTATTTAAGAGGGGATATCCCACTAAGTTAGTAGATGATTTGATTTCAGAAGTTATAACAAAAAGATTGAATGGTTATTTTCAACCTATTTTGTGTGGGAATATTTCCCCTACCCTAGATTTGGAAAATCATGTCAGTATTAGTAATAGTATAAATAGTGAAATCACAGGAGTTCAGCAGGATTTTGGTAAGCAAACAGAGGACTTTTCGAAGGCTTTGGTAATGACTTTTAGTCAGGACTTTAAGTCTTTGAAATTTATTTTAAAATAAATAGTCAATTGTAACTGAGGATTCCAACATTAGACAGAAAGTAGGAGATAAACCTGTGATTATATACAGAAGAGGTCTAAAATTTAAAGACTTACTTAAAAATAGGCAACCCATTCCTACTGGCAATAAATTAGGCATATTTAGGTGCGGAGCTTGTGCATGGTGTCACAAGTCCAAGTAACAGACAGTTTTACCATAAGAAATATAAGATATTACATAAAAGGTAAATACACATGTAATTCTAGGGCAGTGGTTTACTTGGCCATGTGTGACTCATGGCCAAATTTTTACATCAGAAAAATAGAGAAAAAACTCAATCAAAGAATTTATGAGCACAATTACGCAATAAGAAAGAACAACATGAATGATGCCTTGGCCAAGCCTATTAGTGACCATTTAGACCACCAGTTCACTTTTGTTATCATAGACCAGGTTAATATTGATGACAGGAAGCCATGGGGGCTGTTATTGGAAACAAGTGAACTAAGGTGGCAAATTCACCTACAGGCAAATAGTTGGCCGGGCTTAAACGAACGTAGTTCTATTTCACCAATATTAAAATAAAAAGCACTCGAAAGAAAGAAAGTTTCATCATAATGTATATTAGTGCACAGGTTTGTTTCATACACAAACAATAACTTTTTTAGATTTGTTCAGATAAGTGGTATTTAACATACACCTTCTGTTTTATTTTAGTTACTCAAGTTTTAGAGAGGTATAGAGGCAATAGTTCATTGAATGTGTATAACGAATTTTTAAAAAAATGATGGATGTTGGTTTTAGCCAATGGTGTGATTCACCAGAATATTTAAGGAAGTGACTCAGTTAATATGGTGTCTGATGAAGTTTAATAATTCATTAAATGAAAGCGCTAACCAGTACTTTTTGGATCTAATAAAGGAATATATTTTAAAGCTTAGCTTTATTTTACAACAAGCATTTTGGTGGATTTATCTGTTGAATCCGGTCATCAGTTTTTCTTTTACAATAGAGAAATAACTTTCAAAAGAAAATGACGTATTGATAGTGCTGAAGCTGCCAGCTGCTAATATTTTTTTTTTACTTTAGAACTGCTATGATTTGAAAATGATGTCAGACATTGACAGTTCAAAGTCTTACTCAAGTTTGATCCAGTAGTTTACTCATGGGATTAAGGATATAATAAGTATAGTAAGTAGTTTATAGAGGTATGATTCTACTTTGTTAGTAGTCTGTAGTATTTGCAATTTATTTTTTATTGGACTCTATGCCATATTTTCAACCTATTTTGTGTGGGAATATTTCTCCTTCCCTAGAATTGGAAAATCATGTCAGTATTAGTATTAGTGTAAATAGCGAAATCACAGGAGTTCAGCAGGATTTTGGTAAGCAAACGGGAGACTTTTCAAAGGCTTTGGTAATGACTTTTAGTCAGGACTTTAAGTCTTTGAAATTTATTTTCGAATAAAATAGTAAATTTTAACTGAGGATTCCAACATTAGACAAAAAGTAGGAGATAAACCTGTATTTATATACAGAAGAGGTCTAAAATTTAAATACTTACTTAAAAATAGGCAACCCATTCCTACTGGCAATAAATTAGGCATATTTAGGTGCGGAGCTTGTGCATGGTGTCACAAGTCCAAGTAACAGACAGTTTTACCATAAGAAATATAAGATATTACATAAAAGGTAAATACACATGTAATTCTAGGGCAGTGGTTTACTTGGCCATGTGTGACTCATGGCCAAATTTTTACATCGGAAAAATAGAGAGAAAACTCAGTCAAAGAATTTATGAGCACAATTACGCGATAAGAAAGAACATGAATGATGCCTTGGCCAAACCTATTAGTGACCATTTAGACCACCAGTTCACTTTTGTCATCATAGACCAGGTTAATATTGATGACAGGGAGCCATGGGGGCTGTTATTAGAAATAAGTGAACTAAGGTGGCAAATTCGCCTACAGGCAAATAGTTGGCCGGGCTTAAACGAACATAGTTCAATTTCACCAATATTAAAATTAAAAGCACTCGAAAGCAAGAAAATTTCATCATAATGTATATTAGTGCATGGGTTTGTTTCATACACATACAATATTTTTTTTAGATTTGTTCAGATAAGTGGTATTTAACATATGCCTTCTGTTTTATTTTAGTTACTCAAGTTTTTAGAGAGGTATAGAGGCAATAGTTTGTTGAATGTGTATAACGAATTTTTAAAAAAATGATGGATGTTGGTTTTAGCCAATGGTGTGATTCACCAGAATATTTAAGGAAGTGACTCAATTAATATGATGTCTGACGAAGTTTAATAATTCATTAAATGAAAGCGCTAACCAGTACTTTTTGGATCTAATAAAGGAATATATTTTAAAGATTGGCTTTATTTTACAACAAGCATTTTGGTGGATTTATCTGTTGAATCCGGTCATCAGTTTTTCTTTTACAATAGAGAAATAACTTTCAAAAGAAAATGATGTATTGGTAGTGCTGAAGCTGCCAGCTGCTAATATATATATATTTTTTTTTACTGCTATGATTTGAAAATGATGTCAAACTTTGACAGTTCAAAGTCTTACTCAAGATTAACCCAGTAGTTTACTCATCGGATTAAGGATATAATAAGTATAGTAAGTAGTTTATAGAGGTATGATTCTACTTTGTTAGTAGTCTGTAGTATTTGCAATTAATTTTTTTATTGGACTCTATACCATATTTTCAGTCTGATGCTTCTAAAGTTTGACCAATCAGGTTTAAGCATTTCTAAATGTTATTTGTTAAAAAAATTAGGAATATCTGTGAGACAAAAGAGCAGCTGCTCACAGGGTGAATGGAAATTAATGTAGAATGACTCAGTGGTAGTAGTATGAGAGGACATTTCTTTAATGAAAGAGTGGTTTGAAGACAAAACTGCTTGGAACAGATCCCTGTCATTTTGATGCATTTTTCGTGTGTGTGTGTGTGTGTGTGTGTGTGTGTGTGTGTGTGTGTGTGTGTGTGTGTGTGTGTGTGTGTGTGTGTGTGTGTGTCTAGATATAAGCACATGCACCTCTGCTTATGGGAGGATGGGTATTTGTGTATTGAGAACTGGAAGCAAAAGGGTGCTAGATATCTAAATTTCGGCTTTAGATGGCGGAATGGGAATTGAAAAAAATGCTTTGAGCCAAAAATATTCATCTGCCACCAAATTTAAGTGTGTGACCTATAGGATATTATGGTTTACAGGAATGAATGACCCAAGTAGGGCTGCATTACATGTAGTTTAGTATATACAGGTTCATTTTTCAGTCCACATTTCCTTTCAATTGTGATGGGTAAGTTAAATATTCCTGTTATGATATTTGAACTTTGCCTTTCTCAATATTTCTGCTGTATTTACCATTGTGGATCATGCATTCCTGAATGAATACCTGCCAGTAGATAGCAGTCTGCCTGGCATAGCCATGGAGGGGGTTGTGCTCTTTTTGTCCATTCATATTCAACATGTGGCATCAGGGCAAATTCTTCTGCACCCTGTTTTATATGATGTATCCCAGGATTTAATTCTGCATCCTTGTAATTCACAAAGTATATGCTACCACAAAGGGAGGTTATTGTAAATAGACATATTTTTATCTATCTAATACTGATGATACTGAGCTTTACTTATCTTTTTCTCCTGAAAATATACCCAGTTTTTCATCTTAGACAAATTACTCTGGTTCTGTCTTTGACTGGATAACATATAATTGATTGAAATTTAACTAAGTGAAGAGTGAGGTGATGCTGGCCTATTTTACCTTCCATCCATCCAGTCTTCCTCTGCTCTCATCATTGATTATATTGGATGGTAACTGGTTGGAATTTGTGTCACATGTTCATGATCTGGGCATTGTTCTTGTGGACAGACTGTTACTTAGAGGACCAGCTACCAGCTGCCTTAAGACATTATCCTTCCACTGGATGAATCCTGCCCAAATTAAGCTTACCATCTTCAGACCTCATGATAGTGGTAAATGCTCTAGTATTTTCTTTTTTTTAATTATTGTAATACTCATAACTGGAAGATTTCATAAGGTAACTTTATCAAGCTACAGTGAATGCAGAATTCTGCTTCCAGGTTTCTGAAAGGCTAATCTAGGACAAGTCACATTATGCCTGTGCTGTGAGATCTGTGCTAACTGCCAATAATGGATGTGTGTTTATGATCATTACCCTCACCTTCTGTATCCTAAGTAATTTAGATCCTGCTTATCTGAAAAGGTTTCTGTGGTCCTGTGTCCCTGCTAGACAGCTTAGGTCATAAAGACTGATGGCTATACCAAGGACTTGGCTAGAAATATCAGTTAAGGTTTCTTTTTCCTGTTTTGTACCAGTTCCTTTTGAACCACTTATCATCTCTGATTTGAGCTTGTGAAATAGAGGCTACTTGAAGGAAGTCCCTTAGACTTCATCTTTGCAGGATGGTCTAGTGCAAACTAATAATGTTATACTCATATACTGTCATTATTTGCTTGTTTTTGTTTTAATACGTACATGCTTAAGATTAAGCATTTCACTATAGTAAGCAAAGAAAATAGAATAAATTCATTAACAATGAGTTCATGTAAGATCCTTTGCTCAAGAGAATGCAAACTAAAATGGCACTTCTCTAACAAATGGTCATGGAAAGAAATGTTTTTCTATGTGAAGCATATGCAACACATTCCCAAGTACAGGGGAGACCACCTGGGCCCCTTACATTACTATAAAAAATCCAAAGGTTGCTGACCATCACAGAAAATAGAAAAATGTGAAAATGCCAGACGAGTCCTTCAAAAAAATGCAGCTTGTGTGCTTTACAAATAGGGTAAGAAGATGAAATAATTTGTAAGAACTGGATCAAGCTGAAAAAATGAGGAAGTAATATATAAAAGTCAGTTTAAAATGTGGATGTAAATGATATTCCAGAAGCTGCAGAATTAATGAAAAGTGTCAAGTTGGCTTCCTGATTTTGTCCAAGAAGTAAATGAAAAATCATGATACACTTTGTTAAAAGGTGACATAGGATGGAATTAAAAGAGAAAAAACATAGGTATAGTAACAAGAAGGGGACCTTCACCACACATCATTTAAAATCACACAGCAGGCAAGGTAGCTTTCTTTGAGAAAGATGACAGAAAGAATTCAAAAAGTGGTGATGCGCTTTCCAGAGTGGAATAGACAGAAACAACAAAGTGAACAGAAACAGGCGCCTTGTTTCATTACATTCTATGTCCCAAAAGCCAGACATTGGGAGGGTGGGAGGATCATTTTCTGGGCCTGTCTATGAACAAACTACAGAAGTCTGTTTAGCTTTCCAAATGCTTTTCTGCAACATTAAAATTTATTTAGTGCTCTTTGATATATACTAAAAAGGCTTCAGCCATAGTTAGAAGCCTGAATCTTAAATCACTTTGGCTAGAAATAAAATAGGTTTTGTGGTTACTGCTCAGCTCCTGAGAAAATAAGTTTACGTGGACTTGGAAATAATTCAAGGAGATATTTTTCATTATGAAATTAAAACTGGTTTTGGCTTCTGTGGTTTAAATACAAGCCAAATGTTGACAGCAGTAAATGTACTTAAGCAAAAGACCTTTACTTTGTCACTGAAAATTTTTGCATAAATATCTATATTCATCAGTTATTTATGACTGTACCCTGATTCAATATTAGGAAAAGCTAACAGGCCTCTGATAGAAATAATCATTGTTAATTTCTTTTTTATGTCTTGCAGTACCTGCCTTGATATTCAGTATGAAAAAGTGAGATAACTTCACTGTGTGCTTGAACAGTGATGAAGCTAATACATAGTGAGATAATATGGTTTTGAACAATGTTTCTTCAGAATACAATCCAGTAGTGAAACTCTCATTAGAGACTGGGGCTTAGTTAATTTCTCAAAACTAAATAAATAAAAAATAAATGTTGAGCACAGGCGTCATACATAAGGATGTTATGAGGCATGTAAGAGGCAGTGTTTCCTAAACACATCACGCTGAAATGTCAATGAACTGAGGTGAAAATCTAGAGTGCCTTCATCACACAATAGACATGCCACAGCAGATGTACCCACTCACAAAAGTGGATCATTATTTCTAATGTGGAAAAGAGATGGTGAACTTCTTTTGCTTTGAAGTGGAGCTTTTCTCCCTAGGTCTCTGCTTAAAAAGAGCCCTTTGCCCAGTAAACAAATATTAGGTTCATAGGTTCATAGGTTTCCCTAGGGCATTTACAAGCCTAGCCAGAGTGTGTTTGGCTTTCACCACCCTTCTTAGATTAGTTGACTGTGCTTCTGTATAGTAGGTCACAGAAGATAGCCCATTTAAGGTTAGTTTACCGTGCCTCTGTCTAGCAGTGACACAGAAGAGATCCCAGGGGTAAATTTATGATCTCCCATCCAAACGTCAAGATTCTTCTTGAAGAGGGTCATTGAGAGGCTCTGTCTGACATGGATTGGGATTTTGTTCCAGAGTGAGGGGAGTCTCTGGGATATGAATCTGTCCCTCCAACATGTTCTATTTATGGTCTATTAATAAATAAAGAAATAAATACATGATTAATCCTCAACATGGAGAATATTAACTTGTGTGCTGTAATGGAGACCTGGTTTAAAGCGGCAGAAAGCACCCCTGCACTACCAGGCTATAACTCATTCCACAACTTTCGGCCCCAAAACATGGACCGAAGCTCTAAAGGAAGTGGTGTTTCCATATTCATAAAGGATACGCACACCTCCAGACTAGTAGCCCAGCATAACACATATGAGATACTTCAGGCACAACTAACATTGAGTAAGACGGTGATCCAGGTCATAGCCTGCTATAGGTCCCCAACCATGACCCTAGACACTCACTCCATGTTCCTAAGCACCCTGAAATCTATTAAGGCCCATCCCAACCCTCCCATACAAGGAGACTTCAACTACCCCTCCAACAACTGGAAAAACTACTCATGTACCAATACATTGGCCCAACGCTTCCTGGAATTCATCAGTTCCAATGCCCTGGACCAGTTTATTCTGACCCCCACTAGAGGAAGCAACATGCTTGACCTGGTTATTACTAACATGGCCGACCGTTGCTCTACACCAGTAGTCAAATCCTCCCTGGTCAGAACCAACCATAAACTAAACGCCATGGAAATCCACATCTCACCCACCCCACCACCACCCCCTGAAAGGTAACCACCTTGAAAAACTTCTCCAAAGCTGACTTTGGGCTCCTAAAAATAGAGGTGGCTAATGTCATGGCACCCATGCTAATGGAAAATAGCTGCATGACTGCTGAATCATACACCAATGCATTGTACGAACATGTACATAAATGCATGGAACTAGCCATACCCAAGAGAACCAAGATGCTCTTCTCCAAAAAAAGGAAGCCAATTTGGTGGTCTCCTGCCATTAATAAACTCTACAACAGAAGAAAGAAACTGTTGCAGAAAAAGGTGAAGTTCCAAGACTGGAAAAACTCCCTTGTTAGCCTCAATAAAAGGTTGAGATCCCTCATCAAATCATCCAAAGCCAGCTATGAAGGCAGAATTGCAGCAGATACTAAAAACAACCACAGAGCCTTCTATAGTTATATCAGGAACCTCCACGGCAATACCCAGAGTTTTTCTGAGTTACTGCACAATGGTACCGCCTATACTGAGCCAACAGATATTGCCAACATACTGGATGACAGATTCAGTGCCACCTTTACCCCTCTCTCCCACCTAAAGGACCAATTACAATACCGGAAGAATGCCAGGCACCCAGCATTACTGCAGCACAGGTTAAATCTGCATTGTCCAAGGTCAAGAATACAGCTTCCATGGAACCCGATAATATCCCTGACTGTGTTCTACATGAACTACAAAGTGAACTGGCACCACATCTGTGTGCCCTGTGCAGTCACAGTCTCACCTCAGGCTTTGTCCCTACCGAATGATGCACTGCTACGGTCATCCCTATCCATAAAGGGGTAGCTACTACAGACCCTGGGAATTATCGCCCCATTAGCCTGACAAGTCTGATATGTAAAGCTATGGAGCCCATTATCATGGGCCTGATTAACAAAGATATAGGAAATCTTCAAACTCTAGATCCCACGCAGTTTGGCTTTGTGAAAGGGAGATCATGCCTGCTCAATTTGGTTGACTTATTTGAATCAGTCAGCAGGACAGTGGATGAAGGTAAGGCAATGGATACAGCCTACCTCACTCTGGCCAAGGCCTTTGATACCATTCCTCACTCAGAAATTATTGATAAACTCACCAAACTAGGCATCAACCTCCTACATCACTAGGTGGGTTGCAAATTGGCTCACAGATAGAACACACAGTGTGAAAGCAGCAGACTCCAAGTCAGACTGCCTACCAGTCACGAGTGGAGTCCCACAGGGATAGGTCCTGGGTCCTCTCCTGTTCGGCATCTACTTCTCAGAAGTCCAGGCCAACACATAGGGACTCTGGCTGACCAAATTCACAGACAACTGCAAGCTGGGAGCCATTATTAACTCCCCAAGTGATGCAGACATCCTACAGAAAGGCCTCACTGAGACCAATGGCTGGTATCGAAACCATGGCTTTAAGCTTAACGCCAAAAAATGTGTCATCATCTCCCTTGTTAAAATCTGAGTTCCCACTAATTACCGCATCGATGGGAGTCCACTGAACACTGAAGGAATTATAAGAGATCTGGAGATGCAGGTTGACAGCAACCTCTCCTTCGACCACCACATTGCCACTGTGTTCAGAAAGTCCTTCTATGTGGCACATCTCATTACCAAGGGTTTTGCATCCAGGAAGAAAGAGGCCATCATCTCTCTCTACTCTTCCCTCATTAGACCAATCATCGAGTATAATGCCCCATTTGGCATGTACCTCACTAGACACCTGCAATAGCTGGAGATGCCACAGAAGTACCTCACCAAGAGGATCCTAAGCATTAAACACATGTCCTACATGGACAGACTCAAAAGACACCAGCTATTCTCTGTCTCATATCGCCTACTTAGAGGTGATCTCTGCTTGACTTCCAAAGCCATATCTGACCCAGCTCTGTTAGAAATGCTACATCTAAAGAAATCCCAATCCTTCCACACCATGCACTCCAGAAACCTCAACCTCATTACCACAATCAATAGAACATGCTGGAGGGACAGGTTCCTCACCCAGAGACTGCCATGCTCTGGAATAGACTTCCCATACATATCAAGCAGAGCACCTTGCTGTCCCTCTTCAACAGAAATCTTGATGAGTGGATGGATAATTAATAGAAAGTTCACCCCGGGGATCACTCCAGTGGCTCTACTCGATAGAGGCACTGGGAACTAACATCAGGCAGCAAGATGCCAGGCCACTTCTATGGGCTAGGCTTGTAAAGGTTCCAGGGCCATTAGCCTAGTACACACCTATGAACCTATGAATCTATAAGTAGAGGAGGGGTGAGCAAGAACAGAAAGACAATGGCTTCTTGTAGTTACTTTTTTCCTGTGCATAGGTTGAAGAAAGATGATAGAGGCAATATAATCTATAGCTACAGACTGTACCCAGAAACTGCTGGCACTGTAATCTGTTCAAAGAGCATGTATTCCTTATGCACAGTTTGCATATAATGGTTAAGGTATTTAATCTATGAGAAAAGACGTGTGACAGACAGGCATGATCATGGAAGAAGATAGGACAGTGGCACTGAATCAAGAAAGATGGTGACAGTTGATGTGATATCCAGACTCCATGTAAAAATGAGGAAAAGGAGATTGATAATAATGATAGTTTCATAGTTTCAGAGTTTAGTACTAGGCTATCTGCCCTGGGGCATTTGTAAGCCTAGCCATAGTGATGTGGCTTTCACCACCCCATGAAATGGTACAAAAATGCACAGAATCGATTTAGAATACTGTGCCTCTGTCTACTAGTGGCACAGTGAAGGTCCCCTTATATAATAGAATTAGTTTACTGTGCCCCTGTCTAGTAGTGACACAGATGTGACCCCTGGGGTAAACTTACGATCTCCCATCCACTCATCAAGATTTCTCTTGAAGAGAGTCAGTGAGGGGCTCAGCCTAACATGAACTGGGATCTTGTTCCAGAGCATGGGAAGCCTCTGGGTTATGAATCTATCCCTTCAGCATGTCCTATTCATACTTGTGCCGAGGTTTAAGTCTTTAGCTCTTGTGGTTCTGATGGATTCGGATTTTTTGAGGTGGAGCATGTCCATCAGTTCCTGATTGGACATGGCCTTGTACGTCAGGCAGAGATCTTCCAGTTTTATCCTTTCAAAATGCATCATAGCATTATGCATCTGGTGAAAACATTGGTTGTATCTGAGGAAGGACAGCAGATCCACATTAAGAATGAACTAGATTACATAATGTTAATGATGAAAATGACTAGCTTCATAAGCTCATAGGGAAGTACTAGGCTAGCTGCCCTTGCAGGCCATTTTAAGTCTAGCCAATTTCCCTTTTTTGTGGTCAAAATAACCTGTCCCATTTGGTTATAGGCTAGCCTTACCCATACCATGGTTGATAACTATATATTAACCCTAATGAGAATAACTGTGATCATACCTTAGATAACCTGAGGGGACCCATGCATAGGATAAAGCATGTAGGAGTTGCATCAGTCTATTAGTAGTACAGGGCATAGTGCTGGGGTAAATCCTGTTTCCCATCCATAGATCTAAGTTGGCCTTGAAAATGGACAGGTATGGATTTTGTATTATGTGGATGGGGAGTCTGTTCCAAAGCAGAGGTATCCTCTGTGAAATATACTTGTAACTCCAAAAAGATCTGTTGATGTTGCAGAAGAGGTTTAGATCCCTAGACCAAGTATTTCTCATTGCATATGACTTCCTGATGTGCAGTAAATCCATCAGTAATGGGTCAGAAGATGTCATCCATTCCAGGCACAGGTCACCTCTTAGCAGTCTGTAGGATACTGAATATATTGACAGGGCTTTAAGTTGGTCCATGTAGGACATATTGATTAGACCTTCTATCCCTTTAGTAGGGTATCTGTGTGGGTGTTCCAGTTGCTGCATGTGTCTGTACAGATACATGCCAAAGGAGGCTTAAATTCAATGACTGACCTACTGATGGCTGAGTAAAGGGAGACAATGACATCCCTAGCTTTAGACACAATCCCTGCAATACAAAAGGACTTTCTTACAACAATAGACACATGTTGGTCAAAAGTTAGATCACTGTCCACATAAGTTCCCAAATCCTGAACAACTGGGACAACTCTTAGGGGTGTATTGTTAATGACTTCCCAAAGGATACAATAATGCATATTTGTCACTTAGTTTCAGATCACGATTTTGAGACCAGTTATTCATTTCAGACAAACCTTGCTACAGGATGGCATTAGGGGATTCAATGACTGCTCCTAGTTTGCAGTCATCTGCAAACATAGTCATCCAGTACCCTTTGGTACTGCCTTTTACTTCAGAAAAGTAGATGCAAAACAGGAGAGGTCCCCAGGCAAATGCTTTACGGTACACTGAGCTTGCTTGCTGGGGGGTCAGCATACTGGTGCATATAATATACAAAAACACTCAAGATAAAAAGAAAAAGGGTAGATCTCTGCATAGGACAAGAAATTAAGTCAAAGAGCTGCCAGGACAGGAAATAAGCAGGATCATTCTGTAGGGAGGAACATGTAGCTTAGTCAGAGAAGAAATTGTTTACAATCTAATCACTCTGAATAAAGGCTTTTGGGTTGTTAGGCATCATAGCAGAGATAAATGAATAATGGTGTTTCTGGCCCAAAGTATGCAAGAAGTAAACAATTATTCCTTTATTTCAGAAAGATGCATCAGCACAGTGATTCATTTTAAGTAATTTTTATAGTGACTCTTTATTTTTTTAATTATGTCTTTAGCCTTTTTTGCATGCCCTCCAACTGGTCATCAGCTGATTTCTAGGGCGGCACCTATATCTCTAACAGGTACTGCAGCTTATTTTACCTTAATATCCTCTGCTCTATTACTTGACACTGGGCCCACACCAGTGATGGGTTCAGAAGAGAACTGGATCAGAGCAGGACAGCTGGCAGTGTATTTTACATGGTCTTGCACGCCAGGAGATTTTTTGGATGCTGTAACTGATCAGAGCTACCAACGTCATATACATCATGTCACATAACAGTTATCTCCAGCCACAGCTTCAGTGTTGATATACTAATGCTAATCTGTCTCATAATTGTAGTATAATCCCCATGACAGGGGTGTGTCAGATCCTGGAGAGTGGTAACGCCTCCCTCCTGGAGTAGGAGGACCACAATGATTCTTGATATCATCTACAGAAGAAATGTGAAGCAAAATTGTCCAGCAATAGGCAATGAAGTGATAACAGACTGATCTAGTCTTTATCAGTGGTATTAAAGAGAAAACATTAGTGTTGGAACTCTATAGCGAATTCATGGAAGTGATGACTATAACATATAGTTCACAGTGCATTTTGCTTCAAAGTTCAGTCTTTCTAAACATGTCCAAATAATGTTCTTTGCTATGCCTCAGACTCACCAAACAGCCGAAAAATAAGTACAATGAAAGAAAAGGTGAGACTCCGCTGGATGTTCCACTGCTTTATTAAAATACACAAAAAGTTGTATCCAAAACTGGTAAGAAACTCCAACAAAATGAATATCCACTGACAAGCGCTTTCGGGTTAAAACCCTTCATCAGATCACATACTAAAAGCACTTCCTGATATTTAAAATACATGTCAACCAATGAGAGTTAGTAAAAAGCCCGCCTTTTCTGCAAGGCTGGTTTTAAAGGTACACAGTCATTTAAGCCCGGAGTTCTGTGGGCCATCAATTCCAAAATCCATTTAGACTCCATAGATTCAGTTAATAGTTTAACATCACCCCCCCTATTGTTCATGACAACATTAACCACTGCTTTGAATTTAAAATTATGTGTGGGGTGGGTCTCAATATGCTTATATAAAGCATTATGTGCATCTTTATTCCTAATTGAAGACATATGTTGCAATATTCTTACCTTAAACATATTGTTGGTCTTGCCAACATAAAAACATATGCATTCAGTGCACTCCGCTATGTAAACTAAATTACTTGTCCTACAGGTAGCTTTTGCTTTGAAATTAAAGACATGTCCACTGACTGGATGTGTAAAGGTGTGATCTTTATTTATAAATTGGCATGCTTTACAATATCCACATGGGACACTGCCAATTTTTAGGATACAAGTTTGGGTTACTGTTTTCTCTTTACAAAGGATATCTTTTAGATTCTTGTTTCTCCTATAACCAAATTGTGGATAAGCCCCCACTATATTTCTTAACTTATTATCTCCCTCAAAATATTCCAGTTTCTGTTGACAATATCCCTGATGTCTCCTATATTACTGCTATATGTAAACAATACCCTTGGTTCATTAGGTTTGTGTGTGGTATTAGTGGTTCTTATTTCCCCTTTATTACATTTAAGCCATGGCTTAAATCTATTATCTCTTTTTGTGTGATTGGTATCAACCACTCTATTAACCAGTTCTCCTCTATAGCCCCTTTCTAAAAAGTTGTTCTTCAAATTAACCATTTCACATTCAAACATCTTATCATCCAGATTCAATCTGGAAATTCTGCCAATCTGGCCCTGAACAATATTTGAAAACATATATCGGGGGTGCATGCTATCGAAACAAATATATAGAGGAGAACTGGTTAAAGCATGCCAATTTATAAATAAAGATCACACCTTTACACATCCAGTCAGTGGACTGTGCACATAATGCTTTATATAAGCATATTGAGACCCACCCCACACATAATTTTAAATTCAAAGCAGTGGTTAATGTTGCCATGAACAATAGGGGGGGGGTGATGTTAAACTATTAACTGAATCTATGGAGTCTAAATGGATTTTGGAATTGATGGCCCACAGAACTCCGGGCTTAAATGACTGTGTACCTTTAAAACCAGCCTTGCAGAAAAGGCGGGCTTTTTACTAACTCTCATTGGTTGACATGTATTTTAAATATCAGGAAGTGTTTTTAGTATGTGATCTGATGAAGGGTTTTAACCCGAAAGCGCTTGTCAGTGGATATTCATTTTGTTGGAGTTTCTTACCAGTTTTGGATACAACTTTTTGTGTATTTTAATAAAGCAGTGGAACATCCAGTGGAGTCTCACCTTTTCTTTCTAAACATACAAGCCTGAGCTTTAAGCCATTTTTGTCCCATATTGGCAAAAATAGGTAAATGACTAGCTTTATTTCAAAAACTGGAAGGAGATGGGGAACAATGGAAAACCTTCAAGACTGCATAGAGCAAAGTATCAGTCCACGAAGCATGTGATCAGAACAAAAGGAAATTAGAAAATACTTTGCTTCTCTGGAGAAATGAGTAAGAATGTTATGAAAGAAAAGAGAAAGCAACTTACCTGGTAAATTGCCATATGTTTAGGGACTTCTCAAAAGCAAACCTGCTTAATTTACTTGATGACTTAAATTCTGCTGTAATCCTCCTTGGAAGGATCCCATTGCTAATGCTACTACCTATGCCTCTGACTTCTATTCCCATTTAAATAGTTCTATTGATAAGGCAGTCCCTAGCTGCAACATTTATAATAAGAAGTTTAAAAACAACCCCCTGTGGTGGAACATCCATGCAGATAAGTTATATAACAACAGAAAGGATAGAAACAGCTTAATTCTTGTAAGAGGTCTCATTCTACCTATCTTAACGGAACACTTGAGCAAACAATTTAATGGAACCATTAGGATGCTCAAAGCTGAGTATGAACTTAAAATAGACACAAAAACCAAAGATAACTACAAATCATTATTTAACTATGTCAATAAGTTAAGAACTAACACTCAGCAATCTTTGGAGATAGTCCACAATAATTCTATGTTCTTGGATTCAAAGGAAATATCTAATATCCGAGCTAAGAAGTTTAGTAGAAATTTAATTCCACCCACAGTTATAGCTATCCCACAGGTTCCATAATCCCAGCCATTATCTTTAATTACTGTGGAACAAGTTGTCTAAGCTCTTTCAAAAACTAAGAATACTTTATCTGACAATGCATCAGGCAGCCTGATTATCAGCGCCAAATATGGCCTTTCTGAACTTCTGCTTAAATTCTTTAATCTAAGCCTATTCACTGGTTACATTCCTGAAGTTGGAAAACAGCTACTGTAATGGCATTACACAAGGGAGGCACAACCACAGACCCTGATAACTATAGATCGATTAGTCTTAATAGTATCATATGGAAAACTATGCAGTGCATTATCTCAGACTTCATTAATCTGGACATTGAAAATCTCTCAGCAATGGACCCTCATCAATTTGGCTTTTTCAAAAGAAGGTCCTGCCTCTTTAACCTCATTAATTATTTTCAAAAAGTAACCAATGTAGTGGATAGTGGTTATGCAGTGCATATAGGATATCTAGACCTGGCCAAGGCCTTTGACACTATTCCTCATGCAAGCATTATTGATAACTTGTAAATCTCAATATAAATCCTTATATTGTGCAATGGATAGATAACTGGTTGTCTGACAGAACCATGTGGTTAGAGTGGCAGGTGCCACTTTTGAAAGCAAAACAGTTACCAGAGGTGTACCACAGAGTTCAGTTTTGGGCCTTCTCCTATTTGGCATATATTTCTCAGACCTTTAGCCCAGCACTTCTGGTCTTTGATTAACTAAGTTTGGAGATGACTTTAAACTGGGTGCTGCTATTCAGTGTTCAACTGACTCACAATTGCTCCAACATAGCTTAGCCCGTGTTAACAATTGGTGCATAGACAATGGTCTTGTATTAAAAGTAAAAGTGTAGCATAGTTCAATATGATAAACAAAACAGTTTCACTTAGCATATAGGAGATTGACCCCTCCAGTCAGACACTGTTGTAAAGGATCTGGGTACTCTTGTTGATAATTCCTTATCATTTGACCATCATCTCCCCAGTAGTTCAGAAGGCCTTTTATCTGACCAGTCTAATTTCCAAAGGCATCTCCACTAGATCTAAAGAAGTCTTAATTCCCCTTTACTCATATCATATCAGACCCATTATTGAATATAACACACCTTTGGCATGCAATTATCTAAACATATCACACAACTTGAGAGGCTTTAGAGATTAATAACTATAAAGATCAGTGGCCTCAAAAATGTTAGTTATCAGAAGATACTGGCAGCCTTTTCTATGTACTCAGTTTCTTACAGCTCCTCCTTGGAGATCTTTGTCTAGACTTTCATGCCATGAAAGATGTAACCTTATTTGAGCTCCTATTCCTACAGAGAACTAATGGTACATCAAATGTTCATTTAAATGAACTAAACCTGCATCAGCAGATAAATAAGACACACTGGTGTGATAGATTCATATCCTAATGTCTCAGTCACTTCTGAACAAACTTCCACTACGCGTCAAGCAGAGTAATACATTGCCATCTTCAAGGTGCACATAGGTAATTGGATGGGCAGCTTCAAATTTTCTCCTGGGCTATCTTGACTTGCTCTTCTTGAAGCTGAAAGGAAATTCTGAATATAGTTTTTGGCTAGACATGAAAGGGTCTGCAGACTGATTGCCTAATTCTTATCTGTGAACCTATGAATCTATAGTAAAATTATGGCATTCAGGGGATATCAAGACATTCAAACAGAACAGAATATGGAACTGGACAATCTAAGGTAGAAAAAAAGCAGAACCTTCAGTCAATCTACCAGTCGATTACTTTAAGTGCTAAAACCTAAGCACTTTACAAATAGTATGAATAGCATGCAGTAAACTCAACAAGTGATAATAAACTACTTGAATTAATGTACTATTATTATAAAGTGCAATATGACTTCCCATTTTAATCTTTGAATATGATTACATAATAGACTCAACAGAAGGATAAAAACAGTAGATAATAGATAAGAAAAAGTATCTACCTTCAGGTAACTGCAGTAAACAGGCATAAAAATGAGGCACTGTTGAAGGTGTAGCAACAGTTCAGTATGAGAAAAGAGCAGTAAAAAGTATTTGAAAGAGGAATAATGCATTTTATTATCATATTAAGCAGCAGAGATAAAACATAGAATGGAAATGATGCTTTCCTAAGGAGACAAAATTCAAACAGAGTAAAAAAAATAATTACAAATTTTTCAAGTAAAGACAGCATGCCCACTGTATCTGGCTTTAGCACTTTTCATGTCTTCAGACCCAATGGCAATATCTCCATATTTGTCAGGGTATATATTATCAACAGGCAGATCCATAAGGACCTATAAACTTAACTCATTGTACTAGAGATTGTTCTAGATAAAATTATTTATCAATTAATAGCATGTTGCAGAGTAATTTATCTCTCACCTGTTGACCACGTAAGATTCCCCAGTGTTCTGAATTATCTCCTTGTTAGAAAAAATGCCATTATTTTGGTAACTTTAATTGTCTTTCAATAAAGTGGGACACAGATACCGCCAATGCAGGATATGTCCAAAGGTTCATGGACTGTATAAATAAATATCACTTGATCATTTATTAACCAAACATACAAAAGTGTACTCTACATTCTTGACCCAGTTCTCACAAATATGACCTCCTCTTGCATTACTACTCTGGTTTCTTTACCCCATAGAAGTAAAAAAAAAATAAAAAACAGAGAAACTAGTTGTCTTAAAACTTTGTTAATGAGCTCAGTCATAATAATTTCCAAAAATCATGAAAGCCAGATAGTGTTCCAAAGCAAAAGGCCTTTATTAGTCATAGACAAGCTGACCACAAACTTGTGACCTTCTCCGTTAAACTCCCAAAAGCCCCTACAGCAAATATCATTGGTTTTAATGACTACATAACATACCAATCTCAATGTAGTCTATGATTAAATATCAAAATTCACTTATCACTGCACTACTCATGACATTAGTGCAACATCAAGCTTCATAAAGGAATTGGACATTCATTTAGAAAAATGCATAGAGCCAGCAGTTTCTCACAGAACCAAGTATCATGGGAAATTCAAAAATAAACCACAGTGGTGGTCTACTGCCATAAATAAACTCAACAACAAAAGAAAAGCATCTTCATAGGTTCATAGGTTCATACTAGGCTATCTGCCCTGGGGCAATTATAAGCCTAGCCCGATTCTGTACGGCTTACGCCACCCCTTGATTTGAGTATACTGTGCCCTTTTTAAGGTTTAGTTTACTGTGCCTCTGTCTAATAGTGACACGGGAGTAATTCCTGGGACAAACCTATGATCCCCTATCCACCTATCGAGATTCTTCTTGAAGAGATTCAGTGAGGTGCTCTGCCTCACATGAACTGGAATTCTATTCCAGAGCGAAGGGAGCCTCTGGGTTATGAACCTGTCCCTCCAGCAAGTTCTATTTATTTCTGTGCTGAGGTTCAAGTTCCTCGAGCATGTGGCTCTAAGGGATTTAGATTTACTGAGGTGGAGCATGTCCATTAATTCTGGATTTGACATAGCTTTGTATGTCAGGCATAGATCGCCTCGAAGTAGGCGGTATGCAACTGAGTAGAGCTGGAGTTTTTTTAACTGAGCAGCATATGGCATCTGTTTGAGACCCTTGATCCTCTTGGTGAGATACTTTTGGAGTCTTTCTAATTGCTGCAGGTGTTGGGTAAGGTGCATCCCAAAAGGGGCATTGTATTCTATGATGGGCCTGATGAGGGATGAATAAAGGGGCACGATTACCTCTCTTGATCTAGATGTGAAACCCTTCGTGATGAGGTGGGCTATGTAGAAGGTCTTTTGAACCAAATTATAACTTAAATTATAGAGAAGATTCAAACAGATTCTTTTCATGAAAAATATCAAAAACAGTACAAAAAAAGTGAAAAACACTATCAGGCCCACTAAAGGAGTTCATTAACTTTGGTTGACTGCTAAAGCTAAAATAATTATTAAATATTATAAATCTATCTTTAGCTATGTTGGAAAAATAAGAAACAATATATATTGCTCTAAACTTATTTAAAATGAAGGGTCATATTTTCATGCAAGACATATTGCCAATACCCTTCCAAACTAATTTGTGCTAAATTCCAATGTGACTTCTATCCAAACTCCTGTAGTAATTGAATCTCTAACTTCAAATTATCTCTGAATATCATTTACTGAATGTGCTGATCAAAAATACTTCATCCTTTTTTTTTTAATTAATGATGTTAAATTTGCCATTGCAGATCTACTCCTTAAACTGTTTAATATAAGTTTACCTTATGGTTTTGCCCCTGATGAGTGGTGCAATGCAGAGGTGATGCCCGTC